>NW_018165782.1:187501-207681 GCF_001263595.1 Phalaenopsis equestris | reverse complement strand
ATATATATATATATTTATTTATTTATTTATTTATTTACATTAATACCTCGAAAATATTCCAATTTACATATGAAGGCCACCATTTTAACTTTTAAAAGTGAAATGCAACTTTTTTGTCTAAAAGGACTTAAAGAAGCTGTTTTTCTTGTTCTATTTCCATCAAACTTTAGCTTAAAGTCCTGCTTTTTTAACAGATTCCATAATTAGCATTTTTTACAATTACCTACCAAATTCAAAATTAAACAAGTCATCGTAATAAATGCTTGTAGTCCAATTTATGACCAAATGCTTTCATTTTTCTTAGTTTAATAATTTGAAATAATATTATGACTACATTAAATAAATTCAATTATAATTATTAGAAATAATTAATAGCTAATACGTAATTTACTAGATATTACTGATAATTAATGAGAAATATTTATTGTTTTCAGGTGAAAATGACTAAGGGAAGGATAACCGAAGAAGACGTAGAGAAAATGAGCTACCTTTCAGCGGTAGTGAAGGAAACTCTCCGGCGCCACCCGCCCAGCCACTTCGTCCTATCACACGCGGCGACGAGAGACGCCGAGCTTGGAGGCTACCGCATACCGGCGGCGGCCAGCGTCGAGTTCTACACGGCGTGGGTGACCGAAGATCCAGACTTGTGGAAGTCGCCGGAGGAGTGGCGGCCGGAGAGGTTTATGGAAGGCGGCGAAGGGTGGGAGACGGATGTCACCGGAACAAAGGGCGTCAGAATGATGCCTTTTGGAGTTGGCCGGAGAATATGCCCGGCGGCGACGTTGGGGATGCTGCACGTTCAGCTTTTGCTGGCGAATATGGTGAGGGAGTTCAAGTGGTCGGCTCCGCCGGGGGAGAAGGTTGATACGTCGGAAACTTTTGCTTTTACTGTCGTGATGAAGAAATCGCTCAGGGCTGTCATTCAGGAAAGGGTGGTTTAGGCGTTGCAGTATGTGGTAAGGCGTTTATGGATTGAAATTAAAAGATATAATTTGGGGCAGCTTGTGAGTTTTGAGATAAGCAGCTTATCTTTAAAAACAGTCACACGTTTATTGTAAAAATGGAACCGCATTTTCTGATAAGTTGTCAAAATGTGCGATCCAAAAGTACCGCGACGTTTTCAAAATGCTCCCGCACTTATAAGCTGCCTCGAACTGATCCTAAGTGAAATATAAGTTGGATTAATTAGATTGATATTGATAGTGAAAACAATTAAATTTGGAATTGATTATTTTGATGATGTTAAGGTTCTGTTTTTTATAAGAATTTTTATTTTTTAGTATATAGATGTTTCTGAAAACAAATCTGAAATTAAATGTAGAGATTAGAGATGATGATAAAGTATATGATTAGCTAATAATGTATGCTTGTTCTTATGCAGGAATGGAGCAAACACAATCAGAGAGAACAGTTTAAAAAATTTGGGGATCAGAGAAGCGATATTTTCCAATTAATTTACTTCTGTTTCTTTGTGTCGATGAGTATAATCTTTTTTTTTTTTTTTTTTCAATTTAAAGCTTGTCATGTATTACTTATTGTTATTTGATCATTTAAAATTAATGAAATATTTTATTATAAGCACTGTTAGTTTTTCCTTTTTTTCTGTATTGGCCGAGTAGTTACTTATAAAGAGCTCAATATATTACTAACAATAAGTAATACATGTTGAAGTCTGTCTAGTGCTCACTATTGATCCTTGGGTGAAGAGCTTTTGTTAGAGTAATGAGACTAGGTTATCGGGCAGAGAATAAATCACTGTAATCGGATTGATAGCTCATTTCTCGATGAAAGAGTCATTTTAGATGCTTCTTGGCCTCTTATGAGGAATCTCAAGGGCGTTTGTGAGATGATCGACAATGTTGAGCCTTTTTTTTTGAGTTGAGCCATGGCAAGAGGCTTGTCATTGCCTATGCTCGGCTTGATTGGCTTTGATCTTTTGTTCAGATGACCTACACCTGGTCGGCTTCTAACCCTAGTTTAGGGAGCTTGCATTTGGGTCATGTGAGTCATTTGGTATTCCGCTAGTGGACTCTTTAGTATTATTCTTCCAGTGGGTCATTTGATTTGCTATTGGTGGGTTCTTTGAAACCTCATTTCTTACTTTCGTTCCTTGGATCTCCTCAAAATTAGTGCTGATGAGTATCTTCCGTAAGCACTCTTACTCATATTTTTTTACTCTGTCAAAAATACAAGGGTTTATAATTTTCCTAAAAGAGTCATCTTCAGCAGAGTCATGAGATTCTGCAGCATATAATTTTCTTAAAAATTTTTAATGGATTTCCGATGCGCTGCGTACATTCTCAACAGGCTGGGATTGATTTATCAGAATTGTTTTAGTGGCTTTGTCTTTCTGAACAGATTGTATTGCTGATGAAGAATGTTTCAGTCCAATATCATTTTCTTCGTTATCCTTTCTGTCAGACACCTTTACACAGCTTTTTCATTTCTTCAAACAATCTCAGCTTTTCTTCTCCAACATTAGAAGCTCCATCTTCTAAAGGTCCGTTTGAGTCAGTTTATTTGGTGCGGTGGCGTTTTGAAAATGCACTTGGTCTGTTTGGGCAAACTGCATTTTGACAGCTTATGCGTTTTCAAAATGCTGAAAACAACGTTTTCACACCGTACATGTCTAGTTGCGGTGGCAGCTTTCTGGCTGCGGTCTAGCTTTTCAAAAAAAATAAATAAAATTTTTTAATAGCTACCGCACATAATTTATCAGCAGATTATTTTTAATCAGCTTATCACCAGATTATTCAATAAGCTGCAGCTGCCCCAAACAAACCCTGAATCATGACATTGAAGTAGCACCCTAGATTCGTCGTCTAAACATGAAAAATATATATTTTGTTTCATAAATATTATATATATATCTATATATATACATTTGTCACACTTTAATTGTTAAAAAATGTTTTGGAAATCAGAAGAGATGTGAAAGCATTGCCAATTTTCAAATTTGTCATATTTAAGAGTGCGTTGGAAATTATTAAGACTTATAAAAGAATTAATACATGCTGGAACTTCCATTAAGGGAGCAAGCTTATTTGTGATTCCAACACAAAAGGCTGATTTTTCAACAATTTTTGTTGCAATTTCCAATGTAAATAATCTTTTTTTTAGAAATTGCAAATTTCACTTCGTACAACACAATTCCTAGATATTTATACATTTTAACCCTTAAAAATTTGACATTTACATTTGTCTCGCTTTAGTGTGATAAAACTATGAGTGAAGATATATATATTTCTCTTTTAAAAAATTAATAACAATGATAATTTGGATGTAAGATTAAAGATTTGAGGGTTATGCAAGTAAATATTAGAGCTTTAAGTGTTAGATGTATAAATTTTGTAGCGATCATCACAACTAAAGCAGTTTAACATGTGAGATTGAAAAAAAATTATTTCCGTCAAAGAAATTTCTGGAAAGCAACAAAAAAACAATTCCCCAAACTGAGTTGGGGTAGCAACATGAAACACGAAGCTAATAGAAAACTATCCCAAACAGACCCTTAGTTGCTAGTTAGGCTCAAGTTCTATGACCCCACTAGCCTAACTAGTGGGGTCATAGAACTTTTGTTCAATTCCGCTCAATCCCTAATTAACAAACTTGAGTCTCATTTGAGCCCATCACAAATTATTGTCACATTTTATGGGGCATGTTTGTTCTACAAGTATTCAGTTGTATAGTGCGGATGACAGAATGCATGAGATACAGTTATGGAACGTGGATTTATATTTTATAATATTAATTGGTACATCTCATAATTTCATAAATACAATCAGTAAAAATTTGAAATAAAAATGAAAAATGATTTAATTGGAGTAACTTTATTATAAGCAAAATGTTTATTTATATAATGTGGGCTCCAAAAACTCATGCCACCTCAAAGATTGAATGAGTCGGTTTACTTGGGATTATGAATCAATTTTTTATAAAGCATATTAGATTGTAAATAAGACATTACCCAAATATTTCACTCTCATATTGTGAGAGCATTTTGACATGAGGTTGGAGATTTCTCATAGACTCAAACCCCTATAGTTAATTACACTTCTCAATAATAAGAAAATATTTTTATTAAAGTTAATCATTAAAGCGTTGATTACTTAATGTACAATAACATTAATTATGGTTTTATAATATTTAATTTAATTGAGTTTTAAATTTAAATTATAGGAATTTATCATTATAAGTTTTGAGAGCATATGATTGGGGGAATGATGGTGAACCCAATTAAGATCTTATAAATATATCATTTCGTGTTATCGTGTACCTTAGTCTACTTTTTTAGGGATGCAGTCGACCTAATCTGATCGAAATATTTTTGTTAGCAGTCATGAGATGTTTCGTTCAAGAGAAAATTGTAGATTTGGAGTACGTAAATGTTTGTTTAAAGGTATTAATTTGAGTTAATAAATATTAATAGAGGGTGTTGTGCCCAATGAGTCATATGATTCACATCTCAAAGGACGGGCAACAATTAGAAAATATGCGGGCTACAAACCTTAATTTTAATAAAATAGGATAAACAAATTAATATTAAATTAAAATTACAAAATTTTAAATTAATCAGCTCAATTAGATTTAACGAACCTGAGTTCAAGGCAAGAACTATCGGCTTAGAGCACAAGTCTCCACCAAAGTTTGAAAAAGAAAGTTTTGAAACATTGATTATGAATATTAATGAAATTTTCAAAAAGTTGAACTTTTATACTGTTCATACAAAGCTGAAATTTTATATGATTTGTACAAGTGGATTTCGTTTTGTCGTATGCAATGAGTCTCACTAAAACACTTAGAATATGTTTGAGTCAACTTTTTGTTAACTTTGTATTTCAGACCGTCGTCATAACTCTGTTTGAGAAACAACATTCTTGCTAATTTCTAGGAATTTTTGTGGTGGAAATTTATTTTTTTCAACGCGAGCTATTATAGTGTGATTGTTATAAGAAAATTATCTAGAAAATTATCTGTGTTTTCGGATGTGTTTTCGGAAAAAAAAAAAAAATTATAATTCTCATAGTAGCATTCTATAAAGTTATTTTTACCATTACAATTTTACAATTACTTTTTAAAAAGCTGTAACCACCCCTAGCAGACTTTTATTGTATTTTTCGTATGACTTTTGTATGGACCGAAAATAAAGAATTGGAAAATTACAATAGTTAAGTTGTTAAAAAAATTATTTAAAATTTGTCTTCTTGTTTGCATTGTATTCAATTAGGTGCTTTAAAATATAACTCTTAGAGATAAACTTATTTTATGCTAGAAATAAACTTATTTTAAATAATTAAACTTGTTGAAAAGTCAATGTTATGTGAGACATTTGATACATGTGTGTGTGGTAGGTCAAAAATGAATCGTTAATATTAGCTTTGTTGGTTAATAATCTGCAATGTTAATTACTTTTAAAAATGTATAAAACCCTATACTCTTACGATTTGTACAACCGGATTTTGTTTTGTCGCATGCATTAAGTGTCACTAAGACACTTGGATATATTCGAGACAAATTTTTGTTAATTTTGCATTCCAGATCGCCGCCACAACTCAGTTTGGGAAACATTTTTCTTGCTAATTTCTAGAAATTTTTATGGTAGAAAGTTGTTTTTTTCAACATAACATATTATAGTGTGATTGTTATAAATAAGTTGCATGTGTTTTCGGAAAAAAAATATAATTATAATTCTCATAATAACTTTCTATAAAGTTACTTTCTCCATCACAATTTAACAATCATTTTTTAAAAACTGTAAGCACCCCAAACAGATCTTTAATGTATTTTTCATATAACTTTTGTATGGACCCAAAATAAAGAATTGAAAAACTATAATAGTTAAGTTGTTAAAAAAATATTTAAAATTTGTCTTCTAATTTGCATTGTATTCAATAGGTGTTTTAAAATATAACTCTTAGAGATAAACTTATTTTAAATAATTAAACTTGTTGAGAAGTTGATATGTTGAAAAGTTAATGTTATGTGAGATATGTGATACACGTGTGCGTGGTAGGTGAAAAATGAATGGTTAATATTAGTTTTGTTGGTGGATAATATGCAATGCTAATTACTTTTAAAAATGTATAAATACCCTATACTCTTAAGATTTGTACAAGTGGATTTTGTTTTGTTGCATGAGTGAGTTTCACTAAGACACTTGGATATGTTTAAGACTACTTTATGTTAACTTTGCATTTCAGATCGTCGTCACAGCTCTGTTTGAGAAATTGCTTTCTTGTTAATTTCTAGGAATTTATGCGGTAGAAAGTTGTTTTTTTCAACATGACATATTATAGTGTGATTATTATAAGAAAATTGACTGTGTTTTCAAAAAAAAAAATTATATATATATATATATATATCTCATGGTAGCTTTCTATAAAATTACTTTCTCTATCATAATTTTACTATCACTTTTTAAAAAGCTGCAACCACCCCAAGCAGACCCTTAATGTATTTTTCATATAACTTTTGTATAGACCATAAATAAAGAATTGGAAAAATATAATAGTTAAGTTGTTAAAAGTTTTATTTAAAATGTCTTTTGATTTGCATTGTATTAAATATGTGCTTTAAAATATAACACTTAGAGATAAACTTATTTTGTGTTAGATATAAAATTATTTTAAATAATTAAACTTGTTGAAAAGTTGATATGTTGAAAAGTCATTGTTATGTGAGACATGCGATACACCTGTGCGTGGTAGGTGAAAAATGAATGGTTAATATTAGTTTTATTGGTGAATAATGTGCAGTGCTAATTACTTTTAAAAAGTATAAATACCCTATACTCTTATGGGTTATGAATTAAGTGTCAAGAAAAGTTTTGTAAGCTTTTAAATAGAGTTTTTGTGAGTTTGAGAGTTATATTTTGTGATGTTGAGTTCACAAAATTTTGTTCTCTCAACTAAGAGGTACCGAAGTGATGTCAAATGGAGGAATGATTTCCTACAAAGTTACAATGCTTACCAAGACAAATTACAATAATTGATGCATCGAGATGAATTCTTTACTAAGTGCACAAGATATGAAGGATAACATCGAGAAGGATTATAGAGAGCAAGATGATATTGCTCTATCAAAGAGATTCAAGAAAGTGGGACAAAAATGCTTTCTATCCCATTTATTTTGTGAGAAGCTTCAAACTTGCAACAAAAGAGTGGAGCAAGTTAAAAAGATTCGCCTTCAAACTCTTAAAAGTGAGCGTGCTTTTATTAATAGAGAAATCTAAATTAATTTATGATTATTTCTTTATGGTATTGACTATTTTCAATCAATTAAAATGAAATTGTGAAAATGTGAGTGAAATAAAATTTATAGAAAAAATTCATTGCTCTCTTAATCCAAAATTAGAATATATTATTCCTACTATTGAAAAAAACTTAAGATTTAGAAACAATGAGTGCATAGCAATTATTGGTCTCTTTGCATACTCTTAAAGAAAAATTGAAGAGGAAGAAAGCACAACAAGAAGCAATGATATAACTTCTTCAACTCAATTTTGAAAGAAGAAAGCTTTGACAATGATAAATGCCAAAGTGGAAGAAGTCCAAAGTACACAACGTAGGACGTGGTTGTGGACAAGAGAAATAAGAAATACATAAACAATGATTCCAACAACTTCATTAATAAAGATAGAAGTACAGACCAACAAACATTAAGAGGTCCCAAAAGAGAAAATTCACGACCAATATATGACAAATCAAATATTAAAGGTTGTAATTGTAAAAAAAATGATCATTATGTTGTCGAATGTAATTATCCGGAAAAAGTGAAGAAGAAAACCAACATTGTAGAAGATAATAGTAAGAAATAATAAACTTTAATAGTAGCATGCAAGGACATATAAAGACCGAACAAATATATGATATCTTGACACTAGTGCAAGCAATCACATGTGCGGAGAAAGAAACATGTTCGTATGTTTGAAATGCCAAAGTGTCTCATTTGGAAAATGTCTCAATTGGAGAAGAATATAAAATTCTAGTACGTTTGAAAAATGGAGGCCATCAATTCATCACAAATGTTTATTATGCACATAATATACCATCAAATATAATGAAAAAGAATTATGTAAATCCTCCTAAATAATTTGGTAATTCGGACCATTGGCCGGACTGGCCCGGCTCCACTGCAGGAGAGGGAGCGGGAAACGACGAGCCAGGGGGAGGAGAAATCACGCGAGATCCACGAGTCACAAGGGAGGTTACCCGATCTCGGTGGCCGCCGGCGAAGCTTCAAGTGTTGAATGGGAAGGTTTGATGCCCTAACTTCTTCTCTCATCTCTTTCCTGTTCCATCGTTCCCCAACCTTTTTTTGTTTTGTCTTCCCTCCGCCACGAATTTGCAGTGAGAGGGTTCTAGGAGCCCTTGATAAGCATCACTGTTCTCAGAATTGTCATTGCCTAACTGAGGAGATCTTCTTTTGGAGGTTACTGCCGGATAGGGTTTAATGCTTTCCTTTGTGTTGGCAGTAATTCGATTTTTAACAAAATTGGGGGTATTTTCCATATTCTTCTCAAGAACTTCGAATTATTTATTTGCATATTGTTCATTTTTGTTTAGATTGCTTGTTGCGGGCTTTTGATGTTAATGTTGAGCTTCATATTGTCCATTTTTGTTTAGATTGTGTGGCATTTTTTTTTTATGAACATATTAGAATGTTTTATATCTCATTGGTTTGTTAAGTACTGTTTTTAATCATAAGAATGAACCAATGAGTATTGGTGGGCACTATTTGGTTTCGTTCCTAACAGAACTATGTTTGGAATTGAATTAAATTGAACTACAAAAACAAAATTGAACTGCTTTTGGTTCGGTTTTCGATTTTGATAAAAAATTCTATGGCGATGTGGTTGTAAATATTACTGAATCAATGCATTAGGAATGGTTGTAAAGAATTATTTACGTGCATATATAAGTAAAAATCTATCAAACGAAGTATTAATAATTGATAAAGTTGGCATTTAAATTATAAATGAGTGTTCATTACTGTGTATTCTTTAATGATCTATTACTTATTCGCCAAATCAATTTGGTTCAATATTTTATGTTTATTCAAAATTCAAACTTAACGAAATAAAACAAAATCAATTTAATAGTTTTGGTTTTATTTGCTTCTTTGGTTCTAATGGTCTTTTTGTCCACTTATACTAATGAGTCACTATTGGTGAATTGATGAATCCCATTTGACGTGCGGAGGCATACTGCATTTTTGTGGGTTGTATCCTTATTGAGATGAATGATTTCATTTTTTTTATTCTCATTGGTGATTAACTTTTGTGGATGTTGGGGTTTGTGGTTGTTTTAAGTTATTTTGGTGGATATAGATTTTATATGAAATTGTCGAACAATTTGCATTAAAATTTAAATTTTTAAAGTTCACCTTTACTAGCTAGTAGCTACTATTGTATCACTAATTTCGTTGGGTTAGTAGGGTGCACTATGAAGTAGTTGATTTAGCACATTAAGCTTAATTAGCCACGTCTAAGTTTAGTTGGCATATTATTAAACATATAGAATTTTTTTTTTCATAATCAATTTAGGAGATTTGGAAGTTTTTTGGCTCACTAAACTCTTTAATATTATTTTTAAAACTAGAATGTTGCCTGAGAAGTAGAGGAAGAGTATTTAAGTCCCTATTTTTAAGCATAAGGATGCACAAGTGTGTACAAATTATAGAGGAATTAATTTAATGTGTCATACATTAAAATTATGGAGAGAGTAACTAAACATAGGTTAAGCCCTTATACAAAGATTTCTCATAATCAGTTTTTGATTTATGCTAGACAAGTCTACTATGAAAACTATGCATTTATTGAGAGGTTTGATGAAGAAGTACAGAGAGAGCAAGTAGGATCTACATATGATTTTTACTGATTTAGAAATAACTTACGATAAGGTTTCAAGAGAAGTTCATTGAAGAGAAAAAAAAGGTGTTGATATGACTTATATTCTAGTCATTAAAGATATGTATGCTAGAGCTGTTACTTGTGTTCGAACAAAAGCAGGATTGACCAAGTATTTTCTTATTTTAGTTGGATTACATAAGGGATTGACTTTGAGCCCATATCCTTTTGCTTTATTTTTGGATGCTCGTACTGGACATTTATAGGAGGATGTACCTTGGTGTATGCTTTTTGCTGATGATATCCTTCTTGTGGATAAGACTAGAAAAAAGTTTAGGAAAAAACTTGATTTATGGAGGTCTACATTAGAGTCTAAAATCCTTCGTTTGAAATTATCTAAAACTGTATAAGTGGAATGAAATTTTAGCAATCGTAGATATAGTGCTAGAGTTGTAACTTTGGGTGATCAAATCATTATAAAGTATGAAGGTTTTATATATCTCAGGTCTATTGTTCAAAGTTATGGTGATATGGATGTGGATGTTATTAGTAGAATTCAATTTTGTTGGTTAAAGTGGAGGAATACATTGGGCCTTTGTGTGATATAAATATATCCCTTAGACTTCAAGGAAAAATTTATAAGATGGTAGCGGGAACTTCAATGCTTTATGGTGCAGAATGTTGGCCTTTAAAAGAGAAGCGTAAAACTAAGTTAAGTGTTGCTGAGATAATAATGTTTAGATGGATGAGTGGCTTGACACTTAGGACAAAATGTGAAATGAATGTGTCCATGAAAAGATTGGTGTGGATCTAGTGGCAAAAAAGATTACAGAGAGTTGTCTTAGATGGTTTGGTCACTTTAAATGTTGACCATCTGATGCTCCGATTAGGATGGTAGGTGCTTTAAATTTGATTTATGCTAAGAAAGGTAGAGGTAGACCTAAAAAGATGTGGATATGTTGTATTAAAATGATCTTAATTTATTATAATTAAATGAAAAATGACACTCAATAGAACACATTAAACGTCTTAGATTGTTTGTTCACAATTTTTTTTAACTTGAGGGTCACTATGCTTTAAAGTTTATATGGTTGTGATGCAGATTTTGAGAGGTAAATTCCAATTATTACCCCCTCAGTATAATTAATAAGGCCACATGTGTCCCTTTATATTTTGTATGTGAGTTGCCACGTGTCCGTTTATATTTTGTGTGTGTGCGCGTGCTATAAACTTATAATACCATTACAGTCTTTAGGATTATCAAGGTATTTAAGTTGGGCATAACCCAAGTCACATGTTTTGACATTGCTAGTATTTTTCTTTGCTAAACAATTACTTAGCAATGATACAATGTTCTGTGTAGTGAATGTAGTCTCTCTCCCTCTCTCTCTCTCTCTCTCTGTGCACGCACGCCCATGTGTATGTGTGGGTGTGGGTGTGCAGGCGTGAGCGCGCGCGTACGTAACTGTTTCAAGTCATTTTCTCCCTTTGTTTTCGTTGATATTTTCATTAACTATCATATTCTGAGGAGGTTTATCATCGTTTAATTTGATCTTTTTGCATAAAGGTCCTTCTCATGAGAACTCAATTTAATATTTGTATTTTTAACCTTTTTCTTCTGAGGCATTTGATTTAAGTTGTATATTGTATTGCCTTCAGGTTGCATGACATTTGGAGAGATGAATAGGGTCATGAATTTAAGATTTTATAGTTCAAAAGTTGAATGGAAGAGGCTAAGACCTATGATTCTAAAAAGAATTAGGAACCGGGCTGGAGATTATCCTGTAAAAAGCATGATTCCCGTTGCGGAAGATGTTCTTGAAGCAAGAAAGCTTTTAAGAGTTGGTATTTCTGTCCTCCTTAAATTTATACCGGTCAAATCATGCAAGTAAGTGGAAACAATTTTTGAATTCTTGATCTATAACCATCAATGCTTTATTTTTAGGGCATTTACATACATACCACACAATTCTTATATATTTGCATTTTTAACACATAAACTTCCATATGTACATGCATAACACTCAAATTTTAACATCATATAAAAAATATCACTCACACTAACTTTTAAAAGTGAAACACGGGTTTATAATACCAAAGTGTTATAAATATAAATATCAAACTTTAGGTGTGATATTTGTAAATATATAAGAACTGTAGGATATTTATATAAATTTTCCTTAACTTTTTAGTTTTGCTAATGCCTTGTTACAAACATTTGGACGAATTTGGCATGCCCAAGATGAGGTTGGCAGAACTTTAGTGAATTGGCCTCATGATTTGTTTATGCCTACTCATTTAAGGCTTAATAGCTACTCTCAATTTGTCAGCGATTTCACCTACTTAGGTTAATGATTTCTTTATACGAGTTTGTTATGAAACCAAATTATTTGTCACATAAAATTCTAGTGAAATTAGGTTATATGCCTTATGAATTTTACAACAAGTAACCATTGAATCTTGTTATACATATTGATACCAGAGTTAACCCAAACCACAATAAAAATGTGAATATTATTGCTAAACTTTCAAAGGTTACAACGAAAACTCTTCAAAACAAGAATAAAACAACACAAAACACACAAACAACTCTAAGATGAAAGCGAGAGGGGTAAACACTGGCTGGACAACAGGTGGGATGACTGGCTCGCTGGTGTGACAGCAAGAGGAGAGGCTAGAGGGGGTGAAGACAACAGCAGGATAAGGTGGAGGGTTTGCGGCAATAGCTGGGGGAATTGGAGAGGGTTGTGGCAGGTCTTGCTGGATTGGAGGGCTGTAAGGGCAACTGGAGATGTGGAATTGAATGCGACAACAACATGTGAGATGGAATGTGATTACGACAACACTCGGGGCTAAGAAATGGGTTGGCGGTAATAGCAGGAGGGCATGGAAATGAATAGCGGCAACAGGAAAGTGGGGTAGTAGCTGCCGGCAGGGAAAGTGGGAGAGGGCTAGCGCTCATGCGGATGGACAACAAACAGGTAAGAGGGAGTAGGTAAAGGATAACTATCGCCACGGGAACGAATTACAACCAGAGCAACACTCAAATCCTTGGAGAATATGAAAACCTCGGACAAGTTACAACTGAAATACATTCTCACATTCATATACAATTCTAGACGGGAAAACAACTACTGACGTTAAGCCGAACAAAAACCTCCAAAGAAAAAACTAATCTTATGAAATAAAATAACACACACACAAAGCAAAAACTAATCTTATGTATATATATATATATATATATATATATAAAAGTGAACGACAACAGGATATAGCACATCGGTTGGTTGTGAATGTCACGTCGATTTCCACTGCTTCAATTTACGTCGTTGGCTTTGTCTGGCTTAAGAGCTCGTATTTGTCGGGCTGCGTTGTGCGTCGTCGTCGTGTCTGACAAAGCTTGTGACTTCCGTTTGACAGCTACCGCGACTGTTTCTGCTCGACAACTCCTGCAATTTTGTTTCTGCCACTACTTTCATCTTTTGTGCAAACAACTCGGTTTCCTCCTTCGCTCTGCACAGTGACTTGTTCGGTTGCGCTGTCTGCTGCACTCGGATGGGCACTCAGATGGAGCAGAGTTACGCAGGTGCTATGTCTGTGAGTTCGGAGCCTGATTTTTGTGTTGACAATTCCCTCAATGTTCCACATTTTTTTCACGAGGTTCTTGAAGGTGGTGGGGATCACACTTTTATTAAAAAGCTTGGTAAAAAAAAAGAAAGTCTGCTCTTATTTTTACTGAAATTGAAACCAATACTCTCACGTCTTCTTGGCGCTTTGCTCTTGTGAGAAAATTCTTTTATGGAAACCCAAAACTTGAGATCATCAGAAAAAATTTTGAGGCTATGAAGCTATTGGGCAGTTGAAATATTGGATTACTTAACGGTCGACATATACTTATTTAACTATCTCATGGTGTCGATTACGCTCATATATTTTCTTGAAAATTTATCAAGATTGACAACCATTTTATGAAAATTCTGAAATGGACCGTCGATTTTGATCCAAAAGCGGAGTCCCCTATCATTCTTGTTTGGATAAAGTTTCCGGGGTTAAAATTACATATGTTCAACTTGAAAATTCTTCACTCCTTAGCAATTGCTTACGGTAAGCCTCTCAAGGTTGATATTTGTTGACCTCACTTTTGGTTGAGGTTTAATTTTTCTCTTTAGTAGCCTAAGTTCTAGCCATAGGACTTTTCTGTTGACTATTCTTAGAAGACTATAAAAGAACCCCCACCTTTAGAAATTCTAAACTTCTATTTGCTCAACTTGAAGTTCCACATATTGGTCATAACCTTTAGCACTTAGTAGGTGGGGTCAATATAGAGGAGCTCAAGATGAGTTTCCATAGGGCTGCTTGACTTTAGGGCTGACCCTGGGTGTTGGTCTGGAGTTGTTTCACATACTTGCACTCACTGTTACTCACTTTCACCCCCATTCACTCACAACCCGAAACCCAAACTTGTTGACTTTCATCACTTGATCTTTTGGGAGACTCATGTAGATGGTCTCCTAGACTCTCTAGCACTAAGCTAGGATTTAGCTAGCACCAGTACATAGAAGACCCAAATAGAGATTCTATTGGTCCGTGGCTCAAATCAGGATAGTTGACACCTCAATCTCACCAATTATCCAATTCAGTTTTTTGTCCCCGAAACCAATTTAAACTCTTCAATTGACCTAAATTTGATCTCAATTTGCCTCAATTTGAATCCTAAACTCTTCATAACGATCCTACACATCAAATTGGACCTTTAATTGGCCTTGGTCAAGCCTCAATTTCACTCAATTTCGACCCACATTCAAAATCCCCAAATTTGCCCTCAAATTGGTTATGACCCCAAATTCAACCAAATTAAATACCCAAGTCCCAAAATTGACACTCGATATATGATTTGCCCTCAAATTGGTTATGACCCCAAATTCAACCAAATTAAATACCCAAGTCCCAAAATTGACACTCGATATATGATTTGCCCTCAAATTGGTTATGACCCCAAATTCAACCAAATTAAATACCCAAGTCCCAAAATTGACACTCGATATATGATTTGCCCTCAAATTGGTTATGACCCCAAATTCAACCAAATTAAATACCCAAGTCCCAAAATTGACACTCGATATATGTTGAAAACTCTTTATAACATTCCCCTAAACCATTTTGAACCATCAATTTGAACCTAACCCAACCTAAGCCCAAGTCTAACCCAACGCCCCAAATTGACTAAGTGACCAAAATCTACCAAATTGACAATTCCAATCAACTCAAAATCACTTCAAATATTTTCTAGACTTCTCATGAAAACCATTTACACCATTCTGATCAATTGAGTTCGAACCAAAATTTTGACGGAAGTCGAATTTGACACATTTTCTGACCCGATTATCGACGAGGTTGTCCAAACAACCCCGGATGACAAAACGGATTGCGCCGACGCGTCCGGAACGTAGATTTATCCTAAGGGAGATGTTTATTTTATGACGATGGCGTGTCTAGGAGAAAATGCACAAAATGAAGTATATTATAATAATAATATTATTATTATTACTATTATTATTATATAACTTTTTTTCCCTCCCTAAAATCCTAAATCCCTAGATTTATCTCTCGCTCGGTCTGCCTCTCCCCGTCTCCCGTTCGCACGCCCGACCGAACCCCTCTCTCTCCCTCATCTCCTTTGCGCACGGCAGTCGCCCATCCCTTATCCCTTATCGTGATCTTCTGCTCCTTTGCGACTCCTCGAGCTGCCCGCATGGGGAGCGTCTTGCTCCGCTCGGCTCTTCGAGCCACACGCGATGGGGAGATTTCTCCCCATCTCCTTTCCCTCTTGCCTATAAGAAACCCCATTTTGGGGAGGTTTTGTCTAGTTGAAATTACTTGAGAAAGGGCAGGTGCTGTCGGATTGTTTCTAGAGCTTATCTTGTTTTTCTTGTGTGCTCAACGCCAAGTGGTAACATCTTCTCTTTTTCTCTTCTTTAGCCATTTGACGTGGTGCTTCTCTTTCACGCTGAAATTTTTTCTGACGCCTTTATTTGGATGATTGAGAGTCAAAAAGAAAAAAGAAAATTGAGGTTTTTTTAATCCTAGGTTGGTGGATTTATAGTTGCATGCTAGGTGTTTGTTGAAATGGTGCAGGGAAATTTAGTTTATCATATTTGCATCAAAGTTAGTGGTGAGACATTTGAATCCTTCCTTGATGCACCTTATGCAAATCCTCATTTTTAAAATCTGAAATTTTGGTGGCTTGTTCGTGAAAATCTGAAGCTATTGGGTGCTCTCTTTGCAAAATCTGAAATTGTTGGGATATTTATTTTTTAAAATTTGAAACTTGGGTGCCCTCTTTGCAAAATCTGAAATCATTTGGGGGCCTTGTATCGTTCCCTACTGTTGCCCTCTTATTTTGGAACATGTGCAAATGATGATATTTACTGTTGAGGGTTGTTAAAACTCTTGCTTCGGGGCTTCGTTTTGTTTCTCTGCTTCCTGGTATTCTCCTGTTCAAACTGTATGTATGAGACTATGTTTATTCTTCTCCTCTGCTGAAGTTAAAAAAAAAAGAATATATGCATGTTTGGGGCGTTCAATTTGGCTCCCCATGGCTGTCTTCCTTCGCTCGAGGTGCATGTTATACCTTGGTGAATACCTTATGGCTTGCTGATTTGGTTTTCTTCTTGTATGCTTTTCATCATTTGTGGTTTTATAGCTTGACGACTTGGTTCAAAGAAGCTTTCTTTACATGTTATACATTCTTTGAAAGCTATGGAGTTTGTAGAAATCCAAAATTTCAATGCTTTTGTTTATGAAAAATCTGGAATTCAAAAAAAGAAATGTGTTCAGAAGTGGTTTTATAAAAATCTGAATCAATTCGTGAAATTCTGAAGCTGTTAGTGTTCGATTTGAAAAATCTGAAATTTTGGGTGTTGTATTTGTTAAATTTTGAAAAATTTTGGTTTGCTCATTTGTAAAAGTCTGAAAATTAGGTGTTAAATATGTGAATACATGAGAGTTGGGTGCTATGTTTGTAAGTGAAATTTTTATTTTTTAGTGAAATTGTATTAAAAAAAAATCTGAAAGTTTTGGAGGTCTTGATTTGTAGCATAAGGTTCCTATGTATTTTCATATCTCACATGCAAGCTTCTATATTTACATACACATGGCTTTGATGCTTTTTGGACCCATGCATGAATATGCCTATTTCACTAGGAAGAAAGAGAAGAGTTTACATATAGGCCACCTAGCTCTCATGTACTTGCATATCTAACATAAATATTTTGAAGGATGAGGAATTGGATGACATGTATGAATGTCTATGTTGGGGCTCTTAACCATCTTGTTTTATGGAAGTATGGAAATTCATATGAGTATTCGTTTTATGGAAATCATGAGATTTGATTTGCTGGCTTCGGTTTTGCCCTTGCATTGGGCTTGGTTTTGTCTTGTGACAGCTCGGTTTTGCCTTGAAATGACTCGGTTTCAGCGGTATTGAGCCCAATTTTAATGAAACATATGTCTTGGTTTGGGTTTGAAGTTTGGAGCCTTGTGTTGCTTCTCCGACAGTCCCTAACCATGAGCCCTTTATCCATTGTGGCTCCTTTATTTGTGCAGCGGTTTGATAGTCCTCTTATTGCTCCTACCCGAGAGCCCTATTTGTGTTTGTTGGCCCCTTTGTGCACCCGTTTGGTGTTTGCTTTGTTGTTCCTACCTGTGAGTTTGATTTGTTACCCCTCTTTGTTGCCCTTGGCCGTGAGCATTTATATGGATTTCATGTGTGGTGTCAGGTTCATATTTCATTGGAAACTCTCAAGTTTGAAGTGGAATTGAGTGACTTTAATATTTCCAAGGTGAGATACTTCAATTACTTGTTACTTGAAGAAATTTGAATGCCCCTCTCGAGGAGTAACTTGTCAGATGTTCGGAAGTGTTTTAGAGCCCAATTCTGCGGGCCAAGTTGATTGCGATATAAAATAAAAATAAAAAGTGAAAGAGGAGGAATAATCTTTTGATATTTGGGAAAATTCGAGAATAGTTTGGAGATTTTTTAATCGTGTCTTTTGGGGATGTCTCTTGACTAGTGTGTATGAGTGTGCTCTATTCCTTTACCCTTCGAGAAAGTCCCGTTAGTCGGATGTTTTAGGCTAACCCTCCTGTCGCCTTGGCTTTTCTTTTATAAATTTGTTTTGGAGGTGCGTTAGCCTCCTTTCTTTTTCATTTCTTTTTTTTAAGTTTGTTTTCCTTACTTCTTGGTTCAGGTTTTAGGTGCTTATGTCCGATACATAAATACGCATGTATAGTCTTTTGCTATATGTAACACCATTAAGCAAGGTCGCAAGCAGATTGGTTTTTTTTTTGGGCTTAGAGCGGTGATGACAAATGTACAACGGTGATAGAGCGGAATGATATTTCATGCTACGACATCAGACCCAATTCTGGGACCCGATGAACCGTAGGATGATAAAATCATTCATCGACACAAGACTAGCGGGGGGTCTGTACTTTCTTAGGTTGTTAGCGGTCCCACGCCCGACGACGTGATCGGCTCATGAACAATTATAATTTTCAAAACTGATAAGAACATACTTGATAATAATAGATACAATATTTATAAAAATATTTTTTATCACAAAATTGATATAACTTCCTTTTGTATGTCTGAAATTCATGTGCATGTTAAAGTATAAATTTTATATATATTGTAACTTGGTTGTCCACTTGTTGATTTCCAATGTAGGGCTAAGAAGTACCCTCCTAAGTTGAGTTTAGTAGGACACCCTTCTCGTTGAGTGGCGGGCTCTATACATCCGGGTGACCGATGGTAGCTTTCGACGTCCCTCAAGTACAAATATATGATATCTGAGCCTAGCCTCGACCCAGTGCTTGCGATTTTCTTGCTCCGGATTTTTGGTGTGATTTTATTTGAACTTTTGGTAAAACACTCGTGGTCTTTTTCCGGGATGTTCCCATGCTTTTGGTGATTTTATTTAAGTCGTCATTTGTTGTTGTTGCTTCGAGATTTTTGTTGTGAGTCGTTTGTCGATTTTCTCGTGTTTTCTTTCATCATGGGTCATTTGCCGCTCTTTCTTGAGTTTTCCAGATGATATATTTTTTGTTGATACAATGCATTTTAGTATACTTACACATGCTACTGTTTCTTTTACACACTATAACTTAGAGTAGGAGGCCAGTAGTTTGTTCTATAGGAGGTACCTGACAGCAGATCGTTGACTTAACAATCGCATGTACACTTAAAATTAACATCGAACTCAAAGGTGCTACGATGAGGAACTTGGAACTAGTATTGTGGGCAACACGACCATCTTCAACAGCAGAATATGTCTACACCCGCTAACCCACTCCTTAGAATTAAACAACAAGCCATAGGATTTCGAGGTTATTTGCTTTTGCAACATAAATTATCAACTTTTCTTTAGGCCTTTGTACAACTCTGCTGTACAATCTAAGCCCTAACTCGTCTTAGGATTCCGAAGTTGTCGTTCGTTACGACCTAAATCCTTACATGTTCCAAGCTATTTGTGTGATCGTTCCACACTGTTGACCTCACTTTTGGTTGAGGTCTAGAAACTTCTTTAGTAGCCTAGGTCTAGCCATAGGACTTTCCTATTGACTAGTTTTAGAAAACTAGAAAATGTACCCTCACCATTAGAAATTCAAAACTCTTCTCTTTACTCAACTTGAAATTCCACATATTGATCTTAGCCTCTAGCATTTAGTAGGTAAGATCATTATGAGGGAAACTCAAGAAGAGTTCCTATAGGGCTATTTGGCCTTAGGATTGACCCTGGGTGTTGACTTGGAACTAGGGTACACCATATCTTCACAATACATTGGTTTATGACTCATTTAGAATGGATATTTATCCAATTCTACTTGAAATGCCTAACTTGTGCCTTTTATCCCTAGGCACCTCCAATTTGCCTGACTGCCCTTGGGACCCAAATTTGGCCAAAATTGTTAAATTTTACCAAAATACTCAAAATTAATCAAAACTTATTTCAAACACCTTGAATACATCCAAATTTTCCAAAATTTACAAAAATTTCCAAAAATGGCCAAATTACCAAGATACCCCCTCCATGACCCAAAAATCCAAAAATTTCAAAAATTTCTAAAAAATCTCAATAAATCTAAAATACTCCCAATTTCATTTTGTCCAACTACACCATGGTCCAATTTGGTCAATTTGACCATTTTTGATAAAACCCCCAAATTAGCCTCAATATTGGCTAACACCCCAAATCTCAACAATTGAATGCCTTAGATCTCAAATTGGCATCCAATTTTTGTTGAAAATCCTTTATAAGGTCATTTGTGACCA
>NW_018165782.1:186709-187448 GCF_001263595.1 Phalaenopsis equestris | reverse complement strand
GACTTAGCCCAAAGCTAGCCCAAGTTTGACCCAAAGTTTAGCCCTACATGCTTAAGTTAGGTCTAAATCCAAACCCATCAAAAACCATTCAAATTGATCATTAAATCAACTTCAAAACAACTTTCATCCTTCATGAAAGTTGTTCATAATGATGTTCTTCACCAACCCTAACAATCAATTTGAGCTTAGCCCATGGCTAGCCCAAGTTTGAACCAAACTTAGCCCAACATGCTTAAAATGGGTCAAAAATCAAAAATCCATCAAATTGATTAACCAATTGACCTCAAAATGGCTTTCACCCTTAATGAAAGTTGTTCCTCATGGTCTCTAACACCAAATGCCATATTTAATTGGGTCAATTGACATGCCTAACCTAGTTCAAACACAAGATTTGGTCACATGCACCTTTTTGGACTTATATGGTCAAATCCAAACCAATTGAGCTTAGTATGTTCAAATGAACCCTACCATGAGTCACCTTAGACTCTAGGGTTGAGTTTAAAGCCAGCCATTAACCCATGGTTAGGCTTGATATTTATCCCATGGGTAAAATTTTAAGAAAAATTTTTAAAGAGATAAGGAGGGGGTTAAATCAATGTACTTGCTATACCACATGTCCATACCCTATGGTGCCATTTTTACTGATCATCATAAGCTTTAACCATGGTCCAAGCCTTGGTTAGCCACCTTAACCCAAGCTAAAGCCCAAAACGTGAGCCCCCACATGGTTAAAACCCAA
>NW_018165782.1:186082-186368 GCF_001263595.1 Phalaenopsis equestris | reverse complement strand
CATTGGCCAATTTCTATAAAATCTACCCCTCACGGCCATGGAGGGGTGTGGTAAAAAAATTTTCACTAAGCCCTCCCAAAATCCTCAGAGAGCTTCTCTAAGAGCCCCTCAATACACTTCAATTCATTTCCCCCTCTAAAATTTACCACGACAATTCAATTTTGAGCTTGAATTCCTGCCCGAAACCAGGACAAGTTCAAATCCCAACCTACACAGCACCAAACTCCAATTAAATTGGCTCTACACCTTCACAAGAGTGAAAGAAGCCAAAGCCCCATCAAATCCC
>NW_018165782.1:183672-184608 GCF_001263595.1 Phalaenopsis equestris | reverse complement strand
AAATAATTCTAAAAAATCAAATAAAAATCAGAAAAATACAAACTAAATTTATCTGAATTCTTTGACCTCAGAGAGATTTTTCAAAAATATAAAACATATTTTTCAACATATAAAATATTTTATTTTTATTAAAGTCCCCAAAACTTCAATTAATTTTAATAAATCACAGAAAATATAAAAAATTATAAAATTTTGGCCAAATGACTTTCTGGTCTAGGGCTAGCTCATATAAAAAATTTCAAGTGATTAGGAGTTGTCTTAATTATCTTTTAAAATTTTCTTTCAAAATGCATATTTTTGCATAAAAATAATTATATGACTTAAATTAAATTGTGAAAATTCACATTTTCTGCTCTGATGTCTTAATTGACCTATCAGTAGGGTTATATAAAAATTTCAAAGTCATTTGACTTAAATTTGATAAATAATGAAATTTTGGACCCTTAAGGGCAAAATTATAATTTTGAATATTTTGGCCTTAATGAATATTTAGGCTTAATAAAAATGAAAAATGGGTAATTTCTGATATTAATTAACTCATTTGATGATTTGCAATAAAAAAATGGGCTTAATTGGTAGAAGTTCACTTCACTTTGCCATATTACAAGATAAATGAATAATTCCTATAATTATCAAAATTTTGGGAACTTCATTAGCATAAAATGACTGTTTGAAATTAAGGGTATAATTTTGGGAAATTAATGATTTCACACCCTTATTTTATAATAAAAAATAATATCAAAATAATCTTGATAATGATCACTTAAAGTTTTAAATCTTTTCAAAATTAATACACACACTTAATACATTCACTTAGGTCTTAAAGACTTAGTGGTGAACTTAAGTTGAAATCCACTTGTTAAAAGAAGGTTAGAAAAATCAATATAATCAAACTCTTTTAAAACACCACAAGTCCAATTAGGACTAAAAATTTGG
>NW_018165782.1:182396-182799 GCF_001263595.1 Phalaenopsis equestris | reverse complement strand
CGATGAAACCGTGGGATCTTGACCGGTGTCGCTTTAATCAACTTTAATATGCCCATAATAAAATTTAAAGAACTTTAACTATAGGGTCACTTGATTTGACATTATAACCAGATGATCTAGAAAACTTGAACTCTGCTACAACGAGGAGCTTGGAGCTTATATGGTGGAAAACCCGGCTATTTTCAACAACACATCCTTCCTTAGCTTTAAACAACAAAGCCATAGGAATTCGAGTTTGTTTGCCTAGTGCAACATAAATCCTCAAACACATCTTTTAGGCATTTGTACAATCCTGTTGTACAATCTAAGCCCTAACTCTCCTTAGGACTCCGAGGTAGTCGTTTATTACGACTTAAATCCTCACATCTTCAAGGTTATTTGTGCTGATTGCTTCACACAAATG
>NW_018165782.1:129075-181505 GCF_001263595.1 Phalaenopsis equestris | reverse complement strand
TATGACATCCCCTAGTTCTTCCTCCATTGGATTCTACAATAAAATATTCCAAATTTGAGTCATTCCCATTTCACACCTCTTTATCCGATTTCGTTGAAAATTCATATCCTCTTGAACTCTTTGAGGATAATATTTTCTGATTTTTTTCGAGAGTTTTCTTAGGCGACTTCGGTTATCTAAGACGTAATTAACTATAGGGAATTGCCCTTATAAGAAGCTTTTCCAAACCCAGCTTAAAATAAATTCTATTAAATTTTTCATATTAAATAGGGGAACTTGTTAACAATAAAAACGATTTCGCAGACTAAACATATATAATATATATCTTAGTTTGTTTGATCGAGCCCCATCTTCAAGTCTTGTGTTTATCCTTTGGGGTAGATACAAGGTTTGAAGTATAGTGCTCTTTCATTGAAACCATGAAAAATATGGGGTCAATTTGATTTCATGTTTTTCTAAAACTATATACATATGTAAATTAAACGTCCTTCCGAAACGGGCGACGAGATTTTGATTCCGACGGCCGGCAATTTCCAACGGGCAACTCCTCCACCCAAAATAGTGTCGACATAGTTTCACGCTTGCTGTCACCAGACAATCTGTGGCTTGTGTGTTAGTTGAGAGTGATATCGCTCACCAGCTTCAGATGAGGTATGGATTGAAACCACTCACAATGGATATTGGCAAAAAAATGAAATTGAACCACACCTTTCTTATTGCTTTCATTGTAATATGTTTGGTTACAGTTCTACTATTTGCTATCGTTTACATCCTCATTTAAGACCGAATATCGCTAAAAATTAGTCATCTACCATCCCTATTGAGAAGATACACCCAACATCGCAGCTACATCGCAGCCGCAGCTTCTGATGAAGAACATCATACTACAAGTACAGATCCAAAAGTGTTTATACCACTCATTGTTATTGAAGAAGACTCACTTACATGCTAAAACATACGAGAGTGCTCTTTTGATCCAATAAAAGATTAGCTGGTACAACAATCAGTAATTTCTAATGTTCAACATCTTACACATGTCCGACACACTTTAGACTAATCTACTGATCAGACGAGTCAATCTTTGGATGAGAAATGATAGGTCTATTCCAGGAGGAAGAAGAATACTGGAGGCTCACTCGAGCTCGGGAAATTATTGGATGATATTTTGGTCACTACTGACAATGACACTCATCTTACTAATTTATTAGTTGGTTCCATTCCTAGAACTAGGGGCAGAAACAATGCAAAATTGGGTCACTTTCTAACTACCTGATACTACGTAATTTGACATTTTTGTTAGGTCTCTCATTTAATTTTCTGTATTTTCTCTTTTTTAGAACCATTTGTATGTGTTGGTTATCGTGGGGGAAGAGTGTCATGCTTGGACCCCTCCACACAATCTATATATATTACTGCAAGCACTGCATGTCAATTTTTTTTACTCGTTTTTTTTTCGTCCAACTCACCTTTTTTTTCGTACATGTCGCCGTCCGGCTCTGCTAGGGTTCCGCCCCATGGCGAACTCTAGTGATTAACTCTCATCTTCGTCTGCTTCCATTCGCGACGTCTCGCGTTTGCGTTCGTGTCTCGTCTAGCGGCAGTGCTGCAGCCGTCTTCGTCTACGACAAAGCCGCTCTGTTGCGTCTCGTTTGCGACAGAGCCGCTCTGCTGCGTCTCGCCTGCTACAGAGTCAATCGATTCTGTTGCGTCTCCTTTGCGACAGAGCCGCCCAGTTTGCTCGGCTCTGCGTCTGCCGTCTGCGACAGAGCCGTTCGACACTCGTGCAACTTCTCACTGTGCTGCAGGTTGACACTGGTTGCGGTAATGGTCTCAGGGTTTTCCTACGCCGCCGCCCTCACCCGGTGATAACTCCGTCAAACCCTCCTATGCTACAGTGGTTCAGAAACGCATCACCCATTTCCGCCTCGCTGATAGTCTAATATTCCCACAGATTTACCATGATTCTGTTGTAGGAAATGACGATTGCAATTTCATTAAAAAAGTAGAGAAAAAGGCAGACAAACCAGCAATTTTCTTTTCTGATGCTGAAATTTTAACTAGTGCAGGAAAATACAAATTTACACTAATTGGAAAGTTCCAATTAGGTTGCCCTAAGATAGAGATGATCAGAAAGGTTTTTGAAGGTTTCAAACTTGTTGGGGGTTGGCAGGTGGATCATTTCGACGGACTACATTTTATGATACAACTGAATACAGAAGATGATTACAGAGTATTTTCTCAAAGAAATTCATCACAATTTAGGGCAAACATATGAAATTGCTCAAATGGATCCCAAATTTTGATCCCAGTCAAGAACCCCCAATTGCACATATCTGGTTCTTATTACCTGAACTCAAACTTCATTTCTTTGACCTACCTATCTTATATGTAATTGGGGCTATCCTTGGAAAACGTTTGCAGGTAGACTTACCTACAGTTCATTTCTCAAGACCCTTTATTGCAAAGATTTTGATTGAACGATATATTACACTACCAGATGTAGAAGAAGTCAGACTTGGATCTGCTCACAATGGTTATTGACAAAAAATCATTACGGAACAAAAATCATACTACTGCAAACACTGCAAGATGTTTGGACACCCACAGGAGAAATGTTTCAGATTGCACCCACATTTGAGAACCACTAGTCAAAAGTTCGAACACACTATTAGTGCATCCCATGTGTCTGAACGCCCTCCCATCAAATCTGATGACAACCAATCTGAAGAGGGAATCATCATAAGACAAGAGTTGGTGTATGCCCCTGAGATCCCTTCTCCTGACCATACTACAATAGATAATGTTCGAACTGAAAATCAGGATAATCCCGCAGCTCTTATTCAGGAAGCATCAGGTGCAGAGGTAACAATTCACACTTCACATACACTGGAACCTATCGCAGTGGCAATGATTGTCTTTCCTCCTATTGCAGTGTTAACATCAAATCAGATCGAGGATCACATGAGTCACATGAGTCTGCCTTCAGATGAAGAATGACATGTTTACACTTCTCGGCGGAAGAAGAAGCTGAGGGCTCATTCCAACTTGGAAACTTAATGGATGATACTTTGGTGACTCCTGGCAATGGCACGACTATTCAAAGTTTGTTATCTGGTTCCGCTTCTAAAACTAGAGGAAGAGGCAAGACTAAATTGATTCGTTCCTAGCTACTTGTTTTTTGCATGTTTTAAATTTATTTTATATTTTATTGAGTTTATATGTATCTCTTGTTGGGGTGTTACTGCACTTATATGGTATGGTAGAGTGCCTCTTTTGGGCTTTTATCATACAACCTTTATGTATCATTTTCTATTTCAATAAAATCAGCCCTTGGGCATATATATATATATATATATATATATATATATTAGATTGATAAGAGTGGGAAGTACCCTCTCTTTGGGCGGCAAGCCCAGTCCAGACCAAAGGGCTGGCTGGCTCCCTTGTGGCTTCGTGTGAATAGCTTTGGTTTTAGTTTTTTTGCGTATTAGATTTTTTGCAGTTAGATTGTTTGCTTTGAAATTTATGATTATCTCTTGATTTTTTTCTTTTTGTTGTTTTGTGATCATGATATGATATTTTTTATTCATCATTTGTTGGGGTGATAGATATGTGTGATTTGTTGAGAATTTTATGTTACTTAGGTTTGCTACGAAAATCTTCTCACATAGATGGTTTAGATTAGAATTTAAAATTTTTTATATAGAAAATCTATTGGAGGGTGAAAATTTTGGGAAATTTCTAATTGCACAAATCCACAATTTGTAGTGTAAATGTAATTCAAGCTTTTTGCATCGAAACAACTGAGAAGAGAGTGATAAAGTTTCTTTAGATCCATAAATTTCGACTTTAGGATATGTATGATAATACCTTATATGCTTTCTCACTTTTGTACTCATGACACCCATAAAGATGTATTGTTAGCTATATGAATGTTTTCTCATGTAAGGTTTGAAGTAATCCACTGAAAGTTATTGTTCGGAGGCTTATACAAAATATCCTCTCAGCTTATGCTTTTATTTATTTGAAGAAAATCACTCTTTTATATTCCCTCTTTACCAAAAAAAAATTCTCATTTAACTCATTGCTCACTCCTACAATCCGTGAGAAAAAAAAGGCCAGCAATTCGCTACTCTCACCATTGGATTCACTATTTAGCTCAATGCTCAGTCCTCTGTGTTGAATCAAAACTATGTTATTTTTAGGTCTTTGATATGTAAATACATTAGAATTGTGTGATATGTTTGAAAATTTCATATGTTTAGCTATAAGTGAAAGTTCGGTGAGGAACGATTCCATTTCTTTTGGATGAACAGTTTTTGGTTTCTTTTTTTTTTTCATTGTTGAGATTTTTTTTTAAACGACGAGAATGTGATGATCGGGATTATTTTCTTATTCTACCTTTTCGCTCATTTAATATTCATGAAGAAGGGAGTATTCTTTCTAGACCATATGTGCAGTTTATTCCGAAAGAATATGGGTATGATGATGTTTTTAAATTTGATTTTGTTCTTCTTTTACATATGCTTTAATGGATTAGTAGAATGTGAATGAAGGCAGATAATTTCTAGGCCTTATCCTTTACAATAAATATGAAAGCTTAATTCTAAAATTAATTCTTCATACATGTATATGCATTGTTATTGAAGCTTCCAATGCCTCTTGTGTCGTTTTATTTAGGGTTTTTCCAATGAAAGAAATTAAAATAATATTTTGTGAATATGCTTGCAAGAGGTTTAGGCAGACAATTGACCTATCACACACTTTAATAGAGAGGGGTGACAAAATATAATCAAGAAATTTAAAGAAAAAATTGGGAGAGAATATGATAAGGTCCAGTTAAAAAATGAATGGGATGCCTTCAAAATGATTGGAAGGAGTTAAAACAAGGTGCAATTGAGCTAGGTTGCGATACAACTAAAAAAAGTCACGGACTATTGATGCCTCGACCGAATGGTGGAAAGAGAAGTTAGAGGTAAAACTTATTCATATATTTTTTAATACATATGCATGAGTACATGATATTCACATTTACGTTATTTTCCATTATAGGTATTGCTTGAAGCAAAAAATTTAGATATTATGGTATTTGTCCTGAATTAGATGGTAAGCTTGATGTATTGTTTGGAGGATTTGTTGCCACTGGTGTTTATGCTTGGACTTCAAGTCATCAAGTTTTTGAAAACTTAATAAATGAGAGTCAGAACAGTGAAGATGAAAACAGCCTAGATGATTTTGTTGAAATGTCATTCAAAACTAGTAATAGTAGTCATAAACGCAGTTTATCAGGACACACTGGTGGGGAAAAAACTCTGCATTATCAGGAAATATGAGTTTAAGGATTTCTACTGACTCTAGAATTATGCACTGCAAATGTGGTATGCAATGTTGTGTATTTACGCCACGAGAGAAGATAGCTTTGGGAGGTGTCGTGGAAACAAATCGCTTGATAATTGTGGCTTCTTTAGATAGGCTGACTACTGCAAGGAATGTGCTTTAGATAACGACCATGTGTAGATAGCAGCGTTAGAAAAAAAACTCTCTAAATGGTTGATCGTTTAGAAGTGAAGTCTATTATTATAATAATATTACTTGTTATGTTATTTCCAAATTTTGTGTTATTCAATATTAAGTGATGTATAAATTTTAATATAATATATTAGACTTCTAATTTTTGGTTATATCTTGAAATTTATTTATGATGTTCAATTCTGAATTATTTCTGAAATGGTGAATTTTCTCTTACTTTCTACGAAGGCATTACTTTCTTTATTTCAGAAATAGTTGTAGCACAGGAGATTCTTACTAAACTGTCCAAATAGACATGGTGCTTCTACTGTAGCAATCTCCTCACAACAACTTCTCCGAGCAATAGCTTCACAACTACTTCTTCAAACAGCTGCAATTATCCCGAACAAACCCTATATTACGTGCGCTAAAATAAATATGTATATAGATTCCTCATACCATTAGTAGTGGATAAGATTAACAAAGATTTAATCTATTGTAAGATTAAAATTTTATTCAACCAACCTCGGTAGCCAATAACAATGGAAATTGCATCATCAAGAAACAAAAGACTAGACTACATGATCTGCAAATTAGTTTTTTGTTTCTTCTCTTTTTTTTTTTTTTTTTTTTTGGGAGTAATTTTGTTCACATCGCACTAAAGCCGCATTAATTACTCCAAAAAATCATACGGACTGTTTGAAGTGAACTATAGTGCCTTAATGCTGGTCAACTAGAACTATGGTAAAATTGAAATTAAACTGATTGGGATGGACTGGAGGAAGAAGTGAAGATTACAAATTTATTTGACTCGTTGGTTCTACATTTCAGTTCTCTGTATTTAAAAAAAACTGAATCATCCCTTAGCTTTTCATTTCTGACATGGAGCCATTGCACATTTTTTCAAGTGAAATTGCATTATGTACCTCTAGGAACTGGGCCCAAACTCTTTGTAGAAAGGTGAAGGACATTTTATTTTGACGAGGTGTGTTTCTTTTGTAAGCTTTTAAACTCCTATGCCCCTGGGTTGATTAATAATTAAAACAATCCATTATTCTGGCAATTTTGATATTGCATTTGTATCTTATCTATCTACAAACTCGGATTGCAGTCTTTTATTTTCTTTCTCATTTATATGGTCGATAGAATATGTGCGTCTAGGGTGGTAAGTTGGTAGGCAGCTGTGTTGTCAGTCGTTATTCCCCTGTGACTCGGGTTCGATCCCTACGAGGACTGCTAGCAAATATAGGGACACGTATTTTTAAATACCACCCTTTAAAAAAAATTATGGTCTATAGAATATAATATGGTACAAGATAAAGTCCAAACAAGGAAAAACCGACTGTCTTTGCATACTGAACTGAAAAATCATTTCTTTGTTGAAGATTTAATTTATGAATAGGGAAATTTACATACACACCGAACAATTCTTTTGTATTTACATATCTAACACCTAAAGTTTGATATTTACACTTATAATACCTTGGTGTAATAAACCTATGCAAGAAAGGTGTTGGTGGTGGTGCCGCTTTTGACGTGACATTAACGATTTGAGTGATATGCATGTAAATATGAATGTTTTGGTGTTAGCTATGTAAATATATAAGAATTGTGTGGTATGTATGTAAATGCCCCTTACGAATATGGTTCACATGACATGTGACAGGTTCTGCCCCGAGGTTTTCATTGGATCTAGAGGCCATGAAATTAGAACTTGCCGTGGCTACAAACAAAACATCAATGGCGGCATCCACAACTGGATTGACGGTGACATCAACGACATCCTCATTCCTGTCGAAGCCTTCCACCTGCAGACTATGTTTCAAAAAATTATCAAACACGAGCAGCGATTCGACTTCGATCGCATACCCGCAGTACTCGAACTATGCTATCAGGCAGGCGCCGACATTTCGAACGAAATTCTGCCCAATCCCAACTCTATTCCAGATAATTGGATCGACGTCAAGGCTGATGAAATCAGTCGAATCGCTCAGAACACAATGGATGCTTGGGAAAGACTGAGGGTAGGAGTACAGAAGCTTTTGCTGGTTTACCCGGCTAAAGTTTGCCAGCATTGCTCTGAGGTTCATATTGGACCATCTGGGCACAAGGCGAGGCTATGTGGCGTGTTTAAGTTCGAGGGATGGCGGGGGATTCACATGTGGAAGAAGGCGGAGGTCGACGACTTGGTGCCGCTTAAGCTGGTCTGGCATCAGAGGCCGCATGATCCTCCGACGCTGTTGGACGGTGGTCGTGGGTTTTACGGGCATGCGCCTGCTGTTGTGGAAATCAGCTTGCAGGCAGGTGCGAGAATTCCTAAGAAGTACTATTGTATGATGAAAATGCAAGGTTTGCCACCTCCTTGTTAAGGAAGATTTACATGCATACCGCTTGATTCTTATGTATTTTTACATTACTAACACTTGAACTTCAACTTCTACATATATGTGACCTTGTTAATGAAAAGTTTATTCCACTTCTTAAAAGTTAAAATAATGGTATTATTGATGTGATGTGACATGAAAGATTTGGGTGGCATAACGGTACAAAAGTAAAGTTTAAGTACTAGATATGTAAATACATAAGAATTGAGAGGTACGTATGTAAATACCCCAAAATCACCGACTCCAATGGAAAAGTTTATGAGAAATATGCAAATTGATCAAGAGAAGTTTAACTTCCGTATTTATCGACGGCATTCAAGGTAAAGATGGCTACTTATAACTACTTGTTTTCTTTTGCAACTCATTCTCTTAGATCTAAATCTAATCTGTTTTGCAAATAATACATTTTGTTTTGTGTTTTTTTCTCATTTCCTATAGGAACTATAGAAGAAGCCAGAAGCCTGAAAAGGAAGAAGGAAACAAATTCTGTAACATTTCTTGGTAATTTATGGCCACCTGCAGAAAATTTGTGAAGTTAGCCCATATTGGTCTTCATGGAATGGTATTAGTATTTAAATGAAATTTCATTCTAGTATTTAAATTATTTATTTGTAAATTTCAAAGTTCCATTCACTCAACTGATATTTACCAATGCATTTATTTGCTTAAAGCTTCTCTGGCCTTGCATTTTCTTTTGCAACCTCTGCTGAACATCTTACTGTTAGTTTTGGTTTTCCATCTTAATCCTACTGTGCTTGGATTGTATAAAATATTTTTCTATTAGCATACAATTTACTCTTTCTTTATGCAATTTTCGCTCAGTAACTGTAAATATGATTTGCTTTTGGCAGATTTACATACATACCACTTAATTCATATTTATTTACATACATAAAACTTACCTATTATGTATAAAATGGTGCATCTCATTCTTTAAAGGTTAAGATGGTAGTATTTTGATATGACATGAAAGACTTTGGTGGTATAAGTGTAAAATGTAAAATTTAGATGTTAAAGTTTACGTGTTAAATATGTAAATATCGAAACATTTCATGCCACATGTCTATGTCAATAAGTAAATTAAACAATACTTTAGATAATGTGCTGCATGTCTTCCATTGGTTGTAGCAAGCCTATCATATAGATCCTGATTCCCTGAATTATAGTGACATCTAACTATAGTGTGGACTAATGAATCATCATTCATTGGGGATTGGGATAGATATGTAAGTCATTGAATTTGACCTAATAACAAAATTGCAAAGAAAGAGAAATCAAAATTGTCTTAATTGGGTGAATTTGAAAGTTCTAAAAAAAAGACATGCGGAAATACAAGTAATGTATGATCATCCTCACATACATGTGAATTTGTGGTGATGCGGTCTCCCGATCCATAGTTGTTCGTGCGTCTGTCCGGATGTCAGCACGTAGTCATTCGTCCTTATATTGTTCTTCTTCGCTAGCTGATTTAAACTATGGTTAAGAAAAAAATAAGAAATAAATACACAATACAATATGTTTCTATTTTAAGTAGATTAATCCAATAAAAATTACCAATTAATACATTAATAAAATTTTTTATTTATTTTCTTGCAAAAATAAATAAAATAAAAAAGAATTAGGCTCTACTCCTCTATTGTAAAAAGCCTAAAATTCTATTGTAAGGTTGTGCTTCAAAATTAACTATAAAGTGTGTGTATATATATATAGACTCGAATTTAAATGGATATGTGCCAAATATAATCTTTTTGAAACATTTATGAACATACCACTCAATTCTTATATATTTACATATCTAACACCTAAACTTCAAGTTTTTACGTAACATGTCGTCTTATTAGTGCATGAAAAGTTTCATTTCACTCTTTAAAGGTTTAAACATCAGCATTTTTTAATGTGATTTGAAATATTTTGGTGTTATAAATGTAATACAAAAATTAATTTATGTAAATTCAATATTTTGGGTTAGTATTTAAGATTATATTAATGTATGATAAATGCAACCTGAATTTCATGTAGTATAAAATTCACGATAGCTCCATCACCTTGGAACTATTATGGATACATATCAGACATCGAAATTATGGAAATGTTGACAAATCTCAGCGGCTTTAAGAAAAGGTTGATGGTGGCAAGGTGGAGGGAGGGGGTATCATTAATGGTGATTGTGGATCACATGCAACTAATGGCAATGCCCACTCTATTGAAAGAGATGTGGAGAGTGATGGGCTCATCTTTTCTATGATATTATGACATCATGCATGAATCCATCACCATAACTACCCCCCCTCCCCCCACTCTCTCTATCTCTACACACACACAATTTTATGTATATATGTATGTGTCTCTCTCTCTATATATATTATATGTATGTACTATATGTATGTATGTATGTATGTATGTATGTATGGATATTGGAAATCTCATCACCAATGCAATTTATTTGCTTATATTATTGTCATTAAAGATATATATATAAGACAATTTGTTGATGTTGATCTACAACCTAATTTGATGCTTACTTTTATAAATATTTAATCATTGATGAAAACAAAGAATAAATGACTTTTAATACATAAACTAAAAGTATTATTTTCATATAATATTTTTAAAATAAAAATGTTTAAATTATGAAATATACATTTTGCGATACTAAAAAAAAATTATTTGATAGATTAACATATTCTTTAAAATTGATTAATTGTCTATCTTATTGTCTATATTTATAAATATACTATCTGTTGGGATGTCAGTTTCTGTGTTTGATGAAACTTTTATGAATTTGATATCGTATAAAGTTATATGAAGAGTGTTAAGGTGAATGGTCATAATTAATTGGAAATAGCATGCTAAATCAAATAAGAATTTATTTGTTAGATAAATCAAATTCATCTTCACATTAGCCAAGTTAACATGTTATAAATATTTTGGCTATTCCTTTTCCTCATTTGCTTCTTTCAATTAATAAAAAATTTAAAAGAAAATAACTATTCCTATATGCATAACTTAGGAAAATGTGCATACACGCCACATAATTCTTATGTGCTTGCACATATTTAACGCCAAAAAATAATCATTAGAAGCACATTAAATACGTTTAATAATATATTTATGCCGTTGGGTGAGATGGAAAGCATCATATATGATATCATATACAGAACTTTAAAAAAGTGCGCAGCCCACATATGTAGTTAACCCTAACTCTATCATTGATTATGTGCATTAATAATTAATAATTAATAATTAATAATTAATAATTTATAATATATATATAGATTACCACGCCCAATGTCTTCTTCCTACCTTCCATCCACTATATATATATCTTCGCTGTTGCACTCTCCACCTCAACTTTAGATTTATTTATTTTTTCAATCATTTAGACATCTCCATGCCTCCGTTCATTGTTGGGCTATATATATATATATAAGAGCATAAGCATCGTGTACTCAGATCAGTTGGTCGGACATTTGCTTATCAGTTGTAAGTCTTCTTTGTTCTGGGGTTCGATTCCCCTCAAATGTAGGGTGTGATACCCGAATTCTTAGGAGCATGAGGGATGGTTATGGTGCGTTTAACAGCTTCTAGAAATTTCTTTTAAGAAAACTAAAAAAATAAAAAAATAAAAAATAAAAATTATGTATATTAGAGGATGAGACTTTTGGAGAGGAGATGTGTGAGCATTTTATGAGTTCATTATGTCAGCATTTATATGTTATGGCTTGTTGCAGCCACAGTGAGGGGGAGAGAGAGAGAGGGTTATTGTAACATGTGTGTGTGTGTTTGAGAGAGAGAGAGAGAGAGAGAGAGGGTATATTTATATAATAATTGATGGAGAAATCACAACATGTGTGCATGTTAGCATTTTCTAATATAATGTTCTGCCGGCCAATATACTTCTGACATGATCAAGCGAGAGACATTAAAAAGCAAAGAAAAGGTCGGTTAACAATGACATTATTAGTTAATCTGATTGTGATTCGAGACTGATTTGTTATTACTTAATTTAATTGCAAATCAATTATAAATTATTATTTATAATTTATAATTTAATTTAATTTAATCAACAAATATGACTTAATATAATCAATCAATGTATATTCATAGCCAAAAAGCGTTACGAAGAAGTTCAAAGTATGGTACAATTTCAATCACAAAATCTCATTAGAATGTTCCGAGTGCATATTCTAGAAACTACAAGACAACAATCCAGATCTGTCGGACATCTCGCCATGACAGCTCAACGTATGCACTCATTTGAAATCGATCGATTCAGGCTGAGCCAACTCGTTCAACAATTTGTCTAGTCAATTCAACAAATCAGTTTAACGAGCAAATTCAATAAGTTAACTCAACAGCTTCATCAACTTGCTCTATAGTTGAATAATGCAATATCTTATTTGCATCTTTATCTTTAGATTCATTGCATGAGAACTAAGAGATGGGGCATTGATTTATTTAACATCAATAATTTTGAAAGCTAATGTAAATATGAAATTATTATTTCATGTGAATTGAGTTGATTAATACACAAAATAGATGTTTAATTTGGCCCACATCATTCTTGTATTTGTAAGTCCTCAGCCTTTCAGGTACTGCTGCGAGGTTTTCTGAGCTCACCTACCTTAATGGCCTGCACATGGAGGGGTCTTCTCTCTGATGTCACCAACTTTATTAGTTTTTTGTTAATGCTGTAGGTGGCTGAAGGCTAATATATATATATATATATATATACTTCATTGTTATGTATGGAGTAATTTTTCAAGTTCTCTTATCATTAGAGCTTTTTTAAATTAATGTTACTGTAATTTCTTAATTAGTTTAGGTGATTCGATTCTAATTGCGGTTTTCTAATTACTGTTATATGCTTCATTTGATCAAGAGCTTAATTACTTTATGTGAGGGAAGATTATCTCTAAAAACAAGGGGGAAAGTTGTTAAAGCACATATAAATTTATTGGAGTTGTAAACAAACCGCTTAAGGTTTTGAATTCATGTGAATGGTATTCTATAAATTATATTGTAAGCACATATATGACTATTTAGGAATTTTTATGCATTTTTTGGAGCCCACCAACCGAAGTGGCTCAATCGAGCACACCTGTCGAAGTGGCTCGATTGAGCTTGGCAGGTGTGCTCGATTGAGCTCATCCGTCAAAGTGGTTGAACCCATTTTTTCCACCCATAAGGGGTAGCCTAACACGCCTAGAGAGGTACAAGTACTAGAGATAGTCATCATTACCAGCAAGGACTCAACTCTATTAATCTTTAAAAGTTTCATGTGGCATCCACATCACATTCTTTTAATCAAGACATCATGGATGAAAGTCGTACAACATTAAAGACATTTTAACTTGCTGGAGTTTTGTGTTCAATAAACAATCTCTAAGACCTCTCCATGGCTTACAGTCATCGCCATCTCTTCTATCTTTTCTCTATAAAAATAAGATCTTTACTAGTTTGTATTTCTTCACGAATGATACGGGGGTCCTACGACTTAAAATGATCACACACACACACACACACGCCTATTTTATTTGCATTTGATAATAATACTGACTATTACTTAAAAAAATGTTATGTTATAAAAAGATGTTCATTTGTTTCTTTTATAATGATTTCCCCTTAGAATCAATGAGGAATCCCTCTCAAACTTTTCATCCTCTTTAAGTTTTAGAGAAAAAAATTATTATAAAGGAATTATAGACAGGTCTTCATGTGCTCTCGATAAGTATTCTTCTATGTATAATGTATTATCATCTAATAAGTCTACATTATACTAAGAATAATGGTATCACCAATATCATAATTTAATTATGGGAACAAGGTCAATCATACCGTGCATGCTTCTTGATTTCTTTTTATACCATCCAAGAACATTTTAGTGATTTTCTTTTTTGCAATTAATCATAATCAAATCTTGAATATAATAATTCCACTATTCATTTTAATATAAAATAGATAAGACACACCTTCAAATATTCTAAGCAAATTCCTTATATATATTAATAAATGAGCAAAGGGAGATGTATGAAAAGATACTCTTAAAGAAGTGGCAATCATTTGCAAGTGATCCATTTATTTATGACAAATTGTGACTAGAAAAAAAAAAATCATTTGTTATTACTTTACAAATAAGCATGTCCAATGTTCTCTACAACATAAGCTTCCAAACCTCTCTTTTTCAAACTCCTACTAAGAGAGAAAACTTTTAAGTACCCAAATTAAACAAAACAAAAAAGAAAATAGCATAGATAGAAAAACATGTTCTAACAACTAAGAAATAGAATTGAGAGAGGGTGAGAGAGAGAGAGATGATTAATATGATATAATTACTAATTTATTTAACCAAGATAATTTGCTAACATAGAAATAGGAACCAAACAAAGCCCTTGTTTTCTTATCTCTGAACACTGATCAACTATTCCCGTATAGTTAGCTTCCTTAATCCCTTCACTTGCATGCCCTTTACAGTCCCCAGAACCAGACATCTTCTCCTACATATACAACATTGATAAAACCAATTACAATTAATAAGAAAAAAAAAATATTAATCATAATACATAAATCAACTAATTAGGTAATATATATCAAATGTATGAGGATTTCCCTGAAGTCTAGCTGCATTTTTGTTTGCAATCTTCTTAATTCTCTTCTATATCAAAATAAATTGTCAAAGGCCCGAACAAATGACCTCAAGATCAATGGTGAATTTAGGAGGAGACTATGGTGACTTCTACAATTTTTTTAAAAATTCATAAAATTCTTATATGTTTATCTTTAAATTCCTTTATAACTATATGTTTTTATAATTAAAATCAATTTTACCTCTCTAAACATAAGATTATTTTCTTTCTTTCCCTATCACTTAAAATTTCTAGATTTTAATACAAACATGACTTGAACAAATTAATCAAACTAAATCCAACATACAAGGCAAGAACATAAGAAACAATACCTTGCTCTCCTCCTTCTTCCTTGTTTTCATTTCCAAAACCTTAAATTCACCAACCTATAATCAGCATAAAAAGAAATATTTGAACATTAAACCTCAATCATCAAAGAAGAACAAAATACATTTACAAATTATTAATATTGATAAAACAATCCCAACCTTTGGACTATTTACAGGAGAACTAGCTGTGTCTTCCAAGGAATCATCTCCCAAAACTCCTCTTCCCATCTTCCTCTTCAAGCTTAGGTTTCCCAACCTCTCCGGCGGCGGCAGCGGCTCTCCGGCAATCTCTCCGGTGATGTGATGAGTCTTCCAAGCAGTACAAGAAGCGGCGTCGGACACCATTGAAGAGCCAGCTTCGTGAAGGCTCGAAGAACAGCTGCTACATGAAGCTGCTTCTGATGCTTTTCTCTTCTCTGAAACCTTGAAATCTTCAAAGTAAGAGGTCCAGCCACTTTCTCCTTCTGAATAAGAAGACTGTTCTTTGGAGCAGAGAGTCTTGTCTTCCATATGCAGTGGATAGGAACTGAAGAGTATATTGCAGGCTGCATATATTTATAACAGAGGATCAGGGGAAGATAATTGAGATGAAAATTGATAATAATGGAGATGGCTAGATGAAGAATGGTGTGGGGTGTGGGAGGTTGGAGATGTACAATTAACAGTTATAGATTGAATGATGTGGAAGTTTAGTAACCATTAGCTTTTTTGGCACAAGCTCTGGTCTTGAGTTGATTTCTTAATTGCATTGTTTAAAATGGTATTGTTTATTTTCCTTCTCATTATGAAGATCCTTTACTAGTGATTATAATTTTTCAGGCAAATTTAAATGGGTAGCTGGTGTAGATTTTCTCTTGCCTAACCTTTTTTTTCTTATTAATTTTTTTGCATGATGGCCACTCAATTCTTATATATTTACATATATATATATATATATCTAAGATGTAAACTTCAAATTTTAAATATATGTAACTCTATATATGCATGAAAAATGTGTATTTCACTTTTCAAAAGTTAAAATAGTAGTATTTTATGAATAAAATGGCAAAATAGTTTGTGGCTGTTTTAGTCCCACACTTATTAAAGTGTCAAAATAGTTCAAATGAGTTTTAATAATTCTTCATGAGAATTATTTCAGCGAGCAATCTTGTCATCGACGCTTCATCGTTTCAACTATGCTCCACCATGAAGGTTGAAGCTTATTGATCAATAGTTTCGAGTACGTGCAAGATTGAAGGATGAGAAAGTTGAGAGTTTTGCAGGTTTTTGTAAGCTGCGATCCCATCATTGATTTCACAGTTGTAGAAGCAGGGCCGAAAAAGAAGAAATTTGGGAGTGGTCTTTGTATTGATAGAGCTGTGTCAAAGAAAGTGACATAATAGTTTTTTAGAGGTCTTTGAACACCACAATGAAATGGATTTTTTTATGTTGTGATCCCAACACTGCCTTTACAAGTATCAAAGGATGCAGCAAAAGTAGGGTTGTCAAAATGGCTTGTTGCTCGCGAATAACTAGTCTTCGACTCGTTTAGTAGCTCGTGTTCAATTCATTTGCTAAGCAAACAAGGAGAACAAGAATAACTTTTTGGGGCTTTGATATATAAAATGAGCCAAACATGAACAGATTTGTCAGACATCTGCTTGTCAGTTGTAAGTCCCCAATAGTCTGGGGTTCGATTACTCCTGAGTGTAGGATGTGATGCTCGAATTCTTATGCGCAAGAGGGATAGTCGGGGCTCGTATAATAGCCTCAGACAATTCCTTTAATATATATATATATAATAATAATAATAATAATAATAATAATAATAATAATAATAATAAAATTGATGAGTATTGTTTTTAAATAATTTAATTTACTACAAGGCACAAAGATTAATAATCAATTAAAATCATTAATTTAAAAATAGAATAAAAATATTTTAATTTCTATTCAAATTAATATTTTAATCTAAATAAAAAGCTTAAAATCTTGTCCCTATATTTACATCCCAAGGTTGCACGAGTAGGGATGTCAAAACTTTCGTGAACAACACTTGCTAAGCAAACGAGCCTAATACAAACAAATTTTTTGCGCTCGATATATTAATGAGCCGAACACGAACAATGATAATTTTTTAATGAGCTAAACAAGAACCAAGCAAGGGCTCGCTCAAGCTCAGCTTGTTCACACCCCTAGACATGAAAGTTTATGAGATGTTTCTGAGTTTTTTGTACGCCGCGGCCCCATCGCTGCCTTCTGAGTTAGTTCGGACCACAAAATTCCCGGAGTGGGGAAGAGAATTGGGGGATATGTTTGCAACATTTAAGTTTTAGGTGTTAGATATGATATATCATAAAAATTAGGTCCTGTAAATCCACCAAATAAAATCATCTGCATTTATACATATTTCAATAGTTGATTAAATAAAAAATTATTTTATAACCAATTAAATAAAATAATCAATTTCTTAGTAACTTTGAAAAATAAGAATCCGACTCTATTTATTTATGGCATTCTTACATACATATCATTCAATTTTTATGTATTTTCTTATCTAACCCTTAAGCTTTAATTTTTACATATGCAGCTCCTCTTATATGGAAATGTATATCTCAATTTTTTTTTTAATTAAAATAGTAAATTTTTTTATGTGATATAAAAATTTGGTTGATATAAATATATAAATCAATTTTTGGTGTTAGATATGTAAATACATCGGAATTGGGTGGTATGTATGTAAGTGCAATTTTATTTTATATTATATTATATTTTTCACGCAATATTTACCTTAAATGCTGCCATATAAACTGCAGAATAAGAAGCCGCGCCTAAAAAGAGGAAAAATTATTGCATACGGACACCGCATGCAGAGATGCACGGACACCGCATGCAGAGATGCGTGCGGTGTCCAATCAACATCGTAGATCACGGTGATCTACGGTGAGGATGAGAGCAAATTTTTTTAAAAAATAAAAAAATAAAAAAAAAATTTAAAGTGGGGCCCACTGAAATACATACTCACCTACGGTGTAGATTGGACACCGCGTGCATCTCTGCATGCAGTGTCCGTATGTAATAAATTTTCTAAAAAGAGGGCCTTTTGAATTAATTTGTGAAGAGAAGCACCCTCCCATACATTAATTGCATGTAAAATATAAAATTATCGGGGCATTTGCATACATAATACCAATTATACCACGCAAATCTTTCATATAATATAAAAAATATCACTATTTTAACTTTGGAAAAATATAAGGCATCTTTTTATGCATAAGTAATGTGGCAAATATGTGAAAATTAAAATTTAACTGTTAGATATGTAAATACATAGGAATTAAGTGGCATGTATGCAAATCTTCCAAAAATATTTTGCAAGTAGTATGAAACATTTTAGTTTAAAATTTAAAGTTGAGTTTTTTTTTCTTTTTATGTGGGCGCACTTACCTGTGACTTAAAGTCTGTTTGGGGCAATTGTTAATTATTTATAGTCTGTTGATTCTGAAAATCTTATAATCTGCAGATTATCAGAATAAGTTAACTTGCTGTTTGGGGGAACTTATGCAGAATAACTTATTGATAGCTGTTGCTGGATAAATGACTTTCATGCCCCTATTTGGTGAAAATGTTTGCAACGAAACTAAAATAAAAATTTTAACTACTCTATATACTAGTTGCCTTAAAGCACACATATCAAAAATTCTAAGGATTTAAGACATTTATTGAATTGGACATATATAAGAGAAGACATTCCAGAGATCTCAAAGAATAACATAGCCTCATTCTCTTCACAAGAGACTCCCAACTACCATTGTTAGAAAACATAAGAATCAAATATGTAAATAAAGCATTAACAAAAATAATTAAACAAAATCTCTAACTCCTAGAAAAGGGTAGCATGATACCAGGGGACAGATTGAATCCCAGTGCTGCCATGACTATCGTCTTCCTTCAGCATCAAGGAACCGGAGGATGACATCGGATAGGAAGTCATTAAAAGCTTCCTCAAATGGAAACCTATCGATTTCCTGTCGCGATCTCAGCGAAGGAGAGCGAAGGAGAGGGGAGGATCGGCTCCGCGGGGCCCGGGGGCTCAGATGAAAAATATCGGGGAAGGCTGGGGCGACGGGGAGCATAGAGGGCACGAGAGGAATTTTTCTCCCAAATGCGCGAAGAAGACGCTAGACGCGACCCCCTCTCCGCTTCTCCACCTACTAACAAAAATGTAGAAGCGCGTCTCAACGGCGGGATTACACAGGGCCGAACGCATTTTTCAAACACTCATGAGGTGTTTTCATACCGCCACCGCAGCCAATAAGCTGCCCCAAACAGGCCCTTAGTGATAGAATGTTTAGTTTCTCTTCGTAAGATTGTGGTTCGAATCGTGCATATTATATTTTGAACTTAATTTTATGTGAATTTTTTTTTTCTAGCAAAAACTAATTTTTTTACTTTCTAAAATGTGAATAAGAAGAAAATATTGCATCAAATTTTATTTAAGAAAATCACAATTTTGACATCTTATTCGTTTTGTACTTATAGTTTAGTGTGGGCACTAGCACCATTATAGTCTTCCTTAAGCATATTGCCTAAAATAATATGATTATTCATTTTTATATCTCCCAACATAAAGAACATTCCATTATAAATCATGAAGAAGAAGGTAAATCAGTAACACTTCAAATCTTCAAGGAGAAGTTGACATATTGTTTTGTCACCTCCAAGATTGGCTACTCATCTCTTAGGTATTCCTCATATCCGTTTTTCTCTTGAGAAAGTTAGCCTAATTACGAGTGCATGATTTTCATGCAAGATAGCTAAATTCAGGTTCAGGGTGATTATGATTTATGTTCTAAAACATATTATTTTCTCACTTTTTCTATACTTATAATAGTAATATATAAATTGCATGAAATGAAAGAGAAAACATTAAAACAAATAAAACAAAAGATGAGGTTGTATTGCTTTAGCAAAAAATATAGCATTAATTTATTTTGGTCTTAACTCTAGTCATTAACAAGTGTGTCATAAGAGCTAGTGAGGACACATTAGCTAACCTTATTAGATTAAGATAAAATAATTGCTAACCTTATTAGAACTATTCTACGAAGAGTTTAAATTAAAATAGTTGCTAACTTTATTAGAAACTATTCCATTTTTATCTTTAAAAATAAATCATATGCCTTTAAAAGTAACTTTAATATTTTTTTTCCTGCAGAGGGATCTCTCTTAGGCTTCATTTGATCTAATACACTTTAAGAATATGGGTGAAGAGGCTACTTATGTTTGGGTGGAATGCTCAACTTGCATAGTGTTGCTTTTGACAGGGCCTAAGTACGGTTCACACCAATGCAAATATTGTTCCAGTAAGTGATTTGACTTGAAGATCATTTCCACGAGAATCTAAGTAAACTCAAATTGAGATATTTGAGTACAAATTTGCAAAACCTAATTTGTATTCAACTAAGAGAAAATTTAAAATTTTATAAAAAAAATTTAAATCTTAGAAAGTCAAAATGAAAAATAGTCTTTGGATTTACAAATTATCAAATCAAATTTCATAAATTATTTTCCATTTCTTACTCTTTACAAAGCCTCAAACACCTTCTCACACTATCAGAGCAGTTGATCACTATATGAGATACTAAATCCAGGTATTCCATCAACTTATCGTTCTTCAAATGGGCTTAATACAATCCTTAGCAACAAAGAATCTAGTTCATCAAATCAATGGCATACTGATACCCCACTAACTCAAACTTCTTATTAGCAATCTCAAAAACACACTCAACAATCATCTTACATTAAACAACTACTGCATTTAGAGATCTCTAGTAATCAAAATCTTTAAAGCCAATGGGTTTGAAGGGTATCTCAATGGCAACACATCATAACTGATAAATCATCTTGTTGACAAAGGTGGCATAATCACACCTAATATAAATTATCTGTTATGAAACCTAATTGATTAATACTTAATTATTGCACTCTATGCAATAATTTCACCATATCCACTACCATATATTATCTCAGTTGATGCATGCTCAAACTTTTGATCCATAATCAATCTTAGAATATAATCTACAAATAGATTCAAGTAAAAAAATGAACTTCACAATATACATATGTCAAGCTACAATATGACCTAGTTGTAGTTCAATATCAAAAGTAAAATTGATGTTATAGTATATGTTGGAACTCCTCCACTGCTAACAGTAGTTCCCATCTCCACTCCTTCCATCACCACTACACCCTCGCCTCAATCAAAACATCACCAGATCTCACCATCAGCTCTTTTTTTTAGCCTCACTCTAGACACAACACAGCTTACACTGATCTCTCACTTTACTCCTCTCCCACTCTACTAACTACAACAAGTCAACACATTATTCTAACACATCTAAAAGTTAATATTATTCGAGCAAAGAATGAAATGCTAGACACCATCAGTCTGTTGGGTCCTTGTTATTTCACAAAAGTCATCAAGCATCCATAATGGAGATAGACTATGTCTCTTGAATTTATGCACTTCAAGTTCTAGGAACGTGGGAACTTGCTCCACATCAAAATATCTTCAGTTGCAAATGGACACACAAAACCAAAAATAGTATCAACAAAATCATGGCTTGACATAAGAAGCACCTTGTAACTAAGGTCTTCAAGGAAGAGCACATACTTGATTACATGGAGAAATTCAATCCTATGGCAAAATTTCCTTCAATTTACAATCTCTTAACCATAGATATTACTCAAAAAAATTCTATTCATCAACTTGATGTTAATCCAACATAAAATATTTACATGAAATCATATCAAGCCTCTGTCGATACTCAATTCTCCAATCATGTCTGTCTCATAAAAAAACTATCTATGGTCTAAGCCAAGTTTCTGTCAATGGTTTTCTACATTCACTTGTCACCTCCAATAACTTGGCTTCAGCTCAAGCCTAGCTAATCCCTCATCATTCCTCTTCCAGTAAACATATGTACTTGAATACCTCTTTATCTATGTTAAAGATTCTTTTCACAAAGAATGATATCACAACGATGTTTACCCTTCTCTAAAATTTACTAGAATAATGGACTGTTACATATAAATTAATTGACTATAAGGCTACAAAGATTAATAATCAATTAAAGTATTAATGAAGATTAAAAGTATTAATGAAGAAAATAGAATATAAATTATTAATTTAGATTCAAATAATGTTTTAAATATTACCTTAATAATTAACATCTTATGCGTACATGATTAGGGTTGTCAAAACGACTCTTTGTTCGTGAACGGCTTTTTTAAGAAAGACTACACATCAAAGAGAGAGAGAGAGAGATATATATATATATATATATATATATAATTGGTTAGTGGTATTTTGAGCCCAAACGAGCCGAACATGAACAAGCAAATATTGGTTCTTGTTGTTCGTGTTCGGCTCGTTAACTTAGCGGACGAGCCAAATACGAGCTTTTTTAACGAGCCGAACACGAGTTATTCGCGAACAAAGAACCGTTTTGAGAGCCCTACATACATCATTCAAATTCTCATTCAAACATCAAAATTCATATATAAAACACCAAGTCATATTTTTCATTTTTACCCAATATAATATTAAAAATTCCTTCCTTTCCCCACCCGCACATAAAATGCAGCAGAAAACCGCTACCTTATTCTTCCCCACCCATCACAAAACAATTATCCCAAAAACCATTTAATTCTCCGGCCATGCCCGCCATTGCTCCGCCGCCCGACCACCGCCACCACATTCGCGAAAGCCTAACAACTCGAGCTGCCAAATTCATCTGCTCCATCTTCCTCACACTCCTCCTCATCACCGCTGTAATCATCTTCATCCTCTGGCTTAGCCTCCGTCCTCACCGCCCCCGCTTCCACCTCTTCTCCTTCTCCACCCATAACATCGCCTCCGGTGCCCTCCAAACCATCTCCTTCAACGTCTCATCCCGAAACCCTAATCGCGAGATCGGCATCTATTACGATGCAATCTCGGCCTCTGTTTTCTACAACAACGACGCGATCGGATCTTCGCCGGTGCTTTTCCCATTTTACCAGCCACCGAAGAATACTACGGCGGTGAGGGGGGAGATTGGTGTGGAGGAGTTGTCGGTGGGGGCGGCGGCGGAGGGGCAAATGGCGGGGGGACGGGTAGGGTTCAGGCTGGAGTTGGCTTCGACCATTCGGTTTAGGGTTTCGAGATGGGATTCGCACCGTCATGGAATGCATGTTGCGTGTTATGTTGAGGTGGGGGGAGATGGGGAGATGCTGGCAGAGTATGTTGGAAGGAAATGTCCCATTTATTTTGGGTGAGAATAAGGTTTGGTAACAAGATTATATTATAAATGTTGCAGAAGATCTGAAATTTTTTTTCCTTTTTTTAAGTTTTTATAATTACATTGGCAGTGATTCAATATCACAACTTGTAGTTTCATGATCTTGATGACTTGTGGTTTAAAAATAGATTTAGAGAACATAATATAATACGAGTGACGTGTCGTCAACAAATTTTTATCAAGGGCAGACTTCAATGTATTTTTAATAAGCATGACGACTTGAATTGGGTCAGGTCATTTTCGGATCGGGTTCATGTTGAATCCAAAAACCCAAACATTACTTGAATAAGCATGAAAGTTCAGGTCGAGTTTGGGTTACCAGGTCAAGCTCTAGTTCTAGTCAGATTTAGGTTTTAGTTTTTGAACCGATTATTATTCAGGTCGGTTCTGGTGGACCCTAATTGGGTCAGGTCATTTTCGGGTCAGACCCGAACCCGATCCGCTGACTTGAATTGACGCCTCTAATTATTATAGCTTTCAACTATGACCTATGCGGCTAACTATTGTGATTGCAGCCACTAAAAGCGTTCTTTATTACCAACTTTTGCTTTTACAGCATCTAGCTACGTTCTTTGTGTCCAACTACTGCTATACAACTTTCAGCTACGATTTTACGGCTAACTACCACTATTGTGATCATCAATTACAACATTTGTGACCAATTGTTACCATTTTAGAAATCAAATACAGTGTTTGTGGCCAACTTCTACTATCACATATTCCAACTATTGCCTCAGTGGTCAACTGCCGCTATTGAACCACAAACTACAACTTTTATGACCAACCACTGCATTTATAGCAGTTAACTACATCCTTTTTGGACAACTACTTCTAGAACAACTTTCAATTATGACCTCTGTGACCAACCATGATAACTTGAACTCTCACATATAAATGTATTTTTTGCTTTGGCTAAATGGTCTTATGATTTTGCCCTGTTGGTGTAACTTCCAAGAGGTCACCCATCCTAAGAATTCTCTAACATGTGTACATTTAACTTTTGAGTTTTTATTAAAATTCTACTACTAAAAAACATGCCTTAGTGTTTTAAGAGTTCACCTTCATCTACTTAAGGGGTTTCACAATCTATCTCACTTAAGTATTTGATGCCTCTTCGGTGCTCTATACTCTGAATTATTCACCAGGCAGGTAGGACACTAAGGACGACCCCTACATATTCAAAAGGTGGCTCACTTGTTCCATCCATGGTTCAAGAGGCGCCGCTATGGCATAGCATTTTGTTCTATATGACACTTAGTTCCTTTCTTTCGGCTGGTGCAATTCTTTGATACCATTTGTGATAGTTTGAACTCTCACCCAGCAAGGTGGTGTTTCCTTTAGCCAAACAACAACACAATTTTTGCCTCGTTGATGTAATGTCCTAGGAGGTCACCCATTTTAGGAGTGCTCCAATATAAACACATTTAAATTTGAAGTTTCTATAAAAATTTAATCGTTACACCAATATGCTCCTTAAGGTTTTAATAGTTCAACTTCATCAACTTAAGCGGTTTCACACCAATTGTAGCTCTTGCAACCACCACCAACAATCTTCTTGGCCAACTGTTGCATTTGTTGCAACTAACTATGATTTTGTGGTCGATTACTAATGTTACAACTTTCGACTAAGACCTATGTGGCCAACTGTTGGCATTTCACCCATCGACCACAGCATTTATGGTCAATCATTGTCTTTATAACAACCAACCACGACTTTTGTGACCAACTACTAATTACTACTATTACAACAATCACCCGAGCCTTTGTGATCAACTATCATTATTATATTAAAAAACTACATTTATTGTAGGTAAATTGTGACTATTATAACTACATCAACTATAATTATCAACATTGTAATTCTTTTTTCTTTAATTTAGGAGAAGCGATAACCTATGTACTTACGATTACATAGTATATTACTTTGACTAGATTTGATCTCGTGTTTTTTTTCGTTTTTTAAATTTTCATATAGAAATTATGACTGTCACCTCTTATTACTTTTCTTTTATTTCTTTGTGCCTGTGTGTTATGTCTTTGTGTGATGCTAAGATATCAAATTATTACTCAATTGCAACGAAGTTTTTGACACACAATGATATGTATTATAATTTTTTTTTGAAAAAAAAAAATATTTGAAAAGAAATTAATAGCTCTCTAATTTTGTATAATAAATGAGACATATAGTTTAAATGATGTTCAAATAATTTATGAAATCATTAATATGAGCTCTATGACTTTCTTAATGAGTTTCATGATTTTTGGGATTAATGCAAAATTAAAATGAATTTTAAATAAAAAATAAATCAAAATTACATAAAAAAATTATAAACAATTATCTTCCAATCAATTCTAAAATTTTTATGCCAACACCAAATTTACCTCCACGTCTTCTTGGTGATTTTCATAATTGAAATTTTAAATTGAATTTCAAATCAATTTTATTATCAAATAATATAAATATTATAAGAAATTCAATATTTGTAAAAGTAGGCCCAAATTTTTGGAGTGTTGTTTGGTTATCTTTCATTATAAATGTTGCTTTTATTTACATATTACATTGAATTTATTTTGATTTTATGATTAAATAATAACAATAAATAATAATTTTAAATAATAATTCGTGATAAATTTAAATTTCCATGAATCTCATCTAGATTCTTTTCTGATCGTGGAGATTTGTTTCGAAAAAGAAATTTGAAACTCGGAGGAATTATTATAATCAAAATTGTAATAATAATTTTTATTAACTAAAATGAGAAGCATGACGAGTTAAGACGCTTAATTGATTGACAGATCATAATGAGCTTGGATGTCGTTGAAAACATAAAGATGTCACAACTCTCTAAAAAGTTTCAAGGACTTAATATCTCTCCCATACATAAAGTGTTTATGTGTTGTCTCTATGGTGATTAGGGCAGGTGGCGAAGTATTCTACAACATTATGACATCAACTAGATATAATGGAATTCAATGAGGGATTTTGTTTGAGTGAGAAAATGTTCCGCTGGTTGGAGCAAGCTAAATTGATAAGAATAGTGTGACATTATATCATTCAAATTATATGGTCATATAGCATATGATAATTAAATGAATGAATAAAGCTAATCAATTTTGATTGATTTGTGAAATGACAATAGATCAACATCTCATAGATTTCATTTTGAAGATGACAAGCTATGCTACACATGACAAATGATTGATAATTAAATTCTACTTGCATATGGATAACTCTAATAAGGCATATGAATCTAGGTGTTATAGCCTAGTTTTTATGAGCAATGCCATATGAGTTGGTTGGGCTACAAGTTTAATAAGGGAGCTATGTTTTTTAGGTAACTTGAGATACCATGTCTATATGGGAACATTTATGCATGATGTGGAGTTTATTCACCTTTTTTTGGCTTCAAAAGTGTGTTGGGAGATAGGAGATTTCCAATCAGAGTTTGTATACAAATCCCTTGTGAATATTTCAATTAGTTTAATGTTACGATAAAATAACGTCCTAAAGATGTAAATGTCTTTTTCTTCTCAAATGTGCAATGAAAGATGCTTACATTTTATGCAAATTTATTGTTCAACAACAATATTTTATCGTGATGAGTGAGTTTTTGTTAGAAATAAAAAAAGAAATAAAATAAAATAGATGAAAGTCAAGATTTAAGTGATTTAGCCAAATTATTTGTACTATAAAAATGAGCAGCTATAGTTTAGGGATACAAGGATTATGACTCGTGCTTTCATTCTAAGAAAAGTAGTGAGAAAGAGGAAAATCAAATTATAAACATAGTTGCAGTGAATATTTTATATGTTGCACATGTTCTTTATGTAAATATGTAAGAATGACTCGAAAATTGTTATACTTGGTAGACATTTTATAAAAGATATGATGTTTCAAATTTGTGGTAATGAGAAAAGTAGGAGAATTTGACACACACGTGCCACTTTGGCGTTGTAGCGTTAGTTCAATTCATTCAAGGAGAGTGCGCTTTAGGAGTAGCACTGAAAATATAAATTAAGACAAAATGATTAGATAGAGCTACAATCTAGCAATGGGGTTTTATGGGATCAAGATATTAACAATGACAATTTGACATTAATAAACAATTGATTTTGATAAAATCCCAATAAGCATATCCTTTTCATGAAGATAGTGCTGACGATGAATCGTGATGGTTTCACTGTTATTCTATATGCTGTAATAACTTAAGTGTTGTCGAGTGGTGTATTTTAAATGGATTGCATGGACTTACAATTTTGGTTTTTGATTTGATGAAATTGAAATACAATGTAAGATTTTAACGGGGTGGGTTGGGGGGTGGGTTGGGGGCTTGTTTGGTCAACATTAAAAGTAGTACGTTACATTTTCTTTTTTGTAGGAGTTTTAAATATTTAAGTATTTAGTTGGAAGAAATAATCATAATGATGTAAAACTTCCATGTCTTTTGAAATCAAGCTATAGTTCATTTTAAATATGTTTAGAATTAACTTGATTTGGGCAAATTATAAATACACTAATCACTGTAGTGTGAGGCGGCCACATCCTGCTATTGTTTGTTGCAACTGCCAGCCGTCGTTGTTGTTGCTGACCATCGATCGTCTTTTGCCTTCTATAGCCTAACAATTGCCTGCCATGACCCTCTGTTCGATGTCGCCCACAACTGTGATTTGCCATCAGCCATCACCCAATAGGGTTGTGAACGGGTTGGTTTTGAGCTGAGCTAGGGCCGACTTGAAATCAAATCAATTGGATTGAGTTCAAATCAAAATTGACTTGTGGCTCGTTAGGTTTGATTTCCAGCCAACTTTGGCTCGAAATTGAATCGAGCTTGGTTCGAATTGAAATTGATACGAGCTTGATCCAACTCGAAATCGAAGTGAGCTTGCTCAAATTTGAATTATTTGGATCCGTTCCAGCTCAAAATCGGATCAAACCAACTCAAAATCAAAACAAGATAGCACAATTTGAGTTATTTGGATCCATTTGAGCTTGAAATCCCCTTGTAGCTTGTTCAAATTGATTTTATTTAGCATTGTATATATTTTTTATAAATAAAAAAAAATACTTTGAACTGATCTCCAACTAGTTCGAGCCGATCCATATATGACTCAAAATCGGCTCATAAAAAATTCAATCGGAAGCATTGGCTCATAACACGTCTCATTTATTTTGATACAAGCTAAAATTCGAAATAATTTTAGAGCGATTAAGATTCTTTGAGCTAAATTCAAGCCCTATACTTCGCACCATCTTCTGCCTTTACTAGTTATCGACTGCCACTGCTCCCGTTTATTTTACATTGAATTGGTTTTCTTCAAATAAAAAAATAATAATAATTGCAAAGTCATATTTATTTTATACAGAACTAAATAACACTAAAGTATGCCAAATAAAATACATCAGCATTCATTTTTAAGCAAACCAAACAACCCCTTTGTAGTTCAAAATTAGTGTATTCTAAATACAAAAAAAAAAAATGTATGATTTTCAATTATACCATAAAATTGCCACTATATTTGATGTCACATGTCGCCATAGATTGCCGACCGCTGGCCAGCCACCAGTTTATTGATCACCACCATCCACCCTGTTTTACATTTATTTCAATTTATTTCATATCAAACATAAAAAAAAAATTATAACTTCTGAATTAATTTTATAAGAAACCAAATAACCCCAAAATAATTCAAATATACAAAACCTCATATTCATTATTGATCCGAGCTAGAAAATTAGTGGTCGTAGAGTCATCTCAGTGTTGTACGAGAATCCAACGCATTCAAAGAATAAAAATGATAAGTTAAGACAATAAAAGTATTTACCTAAAAAACTCATAAAAGGAAAAACCCCTGAGGCCTAGTCCGATAAAAAAATAATCAAATATAGTTTAATGAATATAGATACAGACCATTGTCCCACAAATGTGACAAGGTCACACACTTACATTGTTCGTATTGCACGGTGCTTAGGATGACACGCTGCTCTACGACATTGGCTGCTACTTCGTACTGTGCTTGTTACTTCACAATGTTTGTCGTTGTCCAACATGGTGCTTTGGTGACACGAGCAAGGGGCGGTTGGCGGTGATCGTGCTAATGATCAATGGTCAGTGGCTGTCGACAACGACATGAGTGGGAAGTATTCATCGGATCTTCGGTGTTGAACATTGGACCAACTCCTTTTTCTCCCAATCCTCCTCAAAGTTCAGGTCATATACTACTAGTTCACAGTCTAGGTTCCCTTTCATGAAGGGGATAAGACTTTATTTATTGAGTTTGAGAAAAACCTCCTGACAAATAATGACAGAATCCATATCACTTCATCGATGACCTTGAGAGTTCCCTTTGATCACACGGTTTTCTGCATACACGTGAGTGCCCTAAATGTGTGAAAATTGATCTATTTTAGGCTTGTTAGATTTCTCTCATGGGAATGCTCGATTTTACTATAAGTTTGTCAGATTTAGAATCAATTTGACGTTTCATTGGACACCAAAAGTTTTAAAAAATGATTTAACGGTTCTATTTGGGCTTAATACGACGCAGATTGAATCAACTTTAATACCATCTTGTCTGTCTAGTCGAGTCAGTCAGTTTGACTATAAGTTTGTTGGAATTTGAGTTATGGATAAATTTTAATTGCAATTTGGACGTTTCTTGCTCAATTGTTTTTTTTTTTTTTTGAGATTTATGTAATGCCTCAATATTTATACTAGATGAAAATTTATTGATGGAGTATCAATTATATTTCTTTTCAACAAATAAAAACGAAGCCCTTTGGGTTAACACAATCCTGACACACTTAATCGTTAGAGATTAACTTTAATCTACCTGAGTTTTATTTCTAACTAGCGTGGGAGGTGTTTGGCTCCAAGATAGATTTAGGTTAAATAAGATCTATCAATTCCGATATTATTAAATCTCCAATTGGTGACGGGGAGCAATCACGAGCGACGATGAATAAATCCTGTTTAAGTCTCAAAAGTTACAGAACACGAGAGAACTCAGATCAAATTTAATTTAATTTTTTTTCTTTCAATATTTAGTTGGATTTAAGTTATATTAATAGTTAAATTCTATAAATAATAGAATATCAATGACTCTTTTGATTTCAAAGAGACATAAATTGAGCATGAAAAATAAAAAATTGCAATTAAAGAGTTGATCAAAAGAATGTAAGAACATTAAGGCTTAGGTTTTGTTGTCCACAATAATGAGTGGGGAGAAGAACCACCGGCTTTTTTAGGTTTAAAAGTCCGGTCCAAGCGTGCCCCCACCAGCTTGATGTCTAAACCGGGCTCGGCTGTCCAGCTTTTCATGATTCAGTGCCCCGGCGCTGGAGACGAACCGCTGGAACTCAAAACCCTTCCCGCCGGCGGCGAGTGGCTATGCCCAAGAGCAGTGGAAAGCTCTTGTTTTCCGCCTTGCTGAAGGCCTTCAAGTCAAACGTCGCCGAGGTATACCCGGCCACCTCTGGGCTCCCAACCATAAACAAGCTTCTCAACAAACCATATGGCAATCCTCCGACCTCTCCCAACTCCTCCTCCGTTCCTACGGAGAGTTCAAAGAGGGCCATCTCCAGCCTAGCCGACATGTTCGTTTTGCAGTTAAAGAAAACGTCTCCGCAAGGCCCTGGTAAGGCGAGGCCAATTGTTCGGCTTAGAATTTATTTCTCACGCCTTTTTGTGCGTGAGTTTGTTGTTGATTGTTCTTCTCCTGGTTGGTTACAGCGCAGGAATCATGTGCTGAAATAACGAGTGAGATATCTTCCATCATTCCCAGTACGCTTCTCTTCCGCTGTTTCTGCTATTTTTCCTCTTTACTTGTGTTGCCTTTAAATGTTTCGGTTTATTTTCAGGTTTTGATGACCCCGAATCACCTACGACACAGGCGAACTTTGAGGACCCTTGCGGAAATCAGTATCTGAATGGCTTACATCAGAGGAAGAAGGAAACATCTAGATTTCGGAAGCAAAAGGTTATTTTGAAGAACGTGAAGTCTCGGCATTTTTTAAAACTTATGGAAGTATGTGGAGAGAAGCTGGATGTTGAATCTACCCTAGGTTTATTTGGTAGGTTAGGTAGACAAATAAGCTTGAAGGAATATAAGACATTGATAACACTCTGGCTAGGAAAGGCTAGAAGCATTAATGTTAAAGATTCTTTGGGTTATCTTCAAAAGTTGTTTCATCTCTTTAAATCCATGAGAGAAAGGGGTTTTCAGATTCCGGAAGATTGTTATGGTCCTCTTTTCGTGTATATGATTGACATGAGAATGAGGGATGAATTCAAAGTCTTTACTGACTTTATTAAAGATTATGACGATGGATCCTACACCAAATTAGGTTATTATGAGATGTTATTTTTGATTAAGATTGGTGATAAATGCAGAATTAAGGAACTATGCAGCTCCATAGCAGCTGGCTGGGGCGCTGATAATAATAAATTAGCAGGTATTCAATCTTCTATTATCAAAATTGCTATAAAATTCAGATCTACATTGTCTTTTAGATTTCGTAAGTTTATTCTCTATTTGGAATGCTCCCTACTTTTAGGAAGATGATCAACCTGCACATGTTATGACTATTGATTGAATTCCTTTCTTTCACTTGAATGCATGAACTTTCTTTTGTTATTTTAATTCCTCCTTTATTTGTTTGCTGCTAGCAGCTCTCTACAAAATTCAGTCCATCCTTACAAGCTCAACTTTTTATGTTTTTTATATGATGGAGTTTGATTCAAATTTACTGAAAATCTATTTAACGAACTTCGAATAAATTTTGGTGTTTTTTGGCCTCACTTAATACTCATATTTGCTGTGAAATACATTGAAATGATTGAAGTTTACACATAATTGTGCCTGCGAGCCTTATTTTTCCTACTTAATTACATTTGCACCAAGTGCATATTAGTAGGATAAAATTCAGCAACAAGAAGACAGATTGCTTGTTAATTAATATTTTGATTTTTTTTGTGCTTTTTAATTTTATTTATTTCCTTATCTGCAAAATAAAAGTTGATGTCAGATTAATAAACATATAACTTCTACTATTTTGAATAGAATTTTATTAGTGAGTGAACAATACTTAAATGTTTTAGTAACAATATTCAAATATATGCATCATTAATGTACTAAAACTCTATGTAATTGTATTAAAAATCAGTGAAATGTAATCTAATATTCTAAAATATATACACATAAAAGCATATATATATCTTTGATAATATTCTTTAAATATTTATTTTAAACATTTTAATATTCACACTGCTTAAAATTTTCTAATAATATCAATAGAATTCATTCAATCAGCCCGATACCTGATCATTGATTAATTGATTTGAACTTGGCTCGAGTCAAAGCCGAATTCTTCAACCCAAAGTTTAGGTCAGCTCGCTCTAACTTGAGTTGATATTACTCCCGTATTCCACGCAGGGAAAAAGGGAATGTAAATTTAAGATCAATGATTTAAATCAATGTGATGGGGTAAAATTGAAGTCCTATAAGCTGTAGACAAGGATATTGAAAGCATTTTGAGGCAGAAAGATTAATATTGCTCTCATGTTTGATCTTTATAACATTTTTTGAGAGAGTTTTCATGCGCTCAGGTGGTGATCGGAGCAATAAAAATTAATTCCTCTCTTGTTTGTTTCTTTAGCATGGTCTTATCATTGATTAATAAGTTTATTGATAAATTTTAGAGTAAAGTTTAACTCTATCATTTCCAACAAATACTTTTTAGTCATCTTATTTCCTGCAACAATAAGTGTATTTACTCAATTAAGTTGAATATCTTCATATTTTGGGCACAAAAAGAGTGAAATAATAATTTAATGAATGATAGTTAATGATCCAGAGTCATAATTTCTTGAGTAGTTTATAAACTCCTTTTATCATTCAATAAATTTGGTTGGATTAAATAGCCATGATTTTTTCTATGAAATCACAACCAACTTTTTAGCATATAGCAGTTCAAATGTATCCGCATCAAATACCTGTCATGATTTTAAAAAATTGATACAAGTTTTGTTTATTTATTTCTTCATTTTTCGAAGTAGATTTAGCAGGCATATGGATCTTTTTTTTAATTTGAAATTACACCAGGTTTATAGATCTCTATCATTCTTAGTTTTATGATAGGTATATATTTGTCTTATATCTTTTAGTATATTTACTTCTAATGTTGTATGATCATGATTTTTTTACTTGACTACTTAGTTCCATTTAGCTCTCACTAAAAATATATCATATCAATATCTTAAAACAAAGCGGGATGAAGAAATATTAATTTTTAAAATATGTGAGATAACTTATGTCTTTCACGTGTTAAACGTATCATTATATCTTTCATTTTTGGGGAAACAACAAACTTTAAAAGCTTTGATTAATATTTATATGTATTTCATTTAGCATCTCGACTATGAACTTCTTAAGTAAGCGGTTAAACTAATATTAATTTACTCAACCAAATCTTTAGATACTAAGTTGTTCATTAAGAGATACTAAGTTGTTCATCAAGAATTATGATTATTAATTTGATATTTATGCTTCTTCTCAATGTCAATCTCGTGCACTTATCATTACTCTTATGAAAAAACTTTTTAGATAATTTTATTTTGTACTTAAGGTCCTTATACTAATGATGTAGCACAAAATCTCTAAGGAGTAGAACCTAGAAGTTATGACAAATTTGTATTGAGGAATACCAATTATATCTTTTATTTTGGAAAGAAACAAACTTTTCATGCTTTAGTTAACTGGTATATTTCAGTCATTTAGCATAATCACTATGAACCTCTCAACTAAGTGATTAAACTAACATTAACCTACGATAGCAAAATCATCAAATACCACATGGTTCATCAAAAATCATAATTTTCATGTAGATCTGTACTGTTATTCTATATGAAATATTTTAAACAAACATGTGTGCATTCTCACATCTATGAAAAATAATTAGATAAATCTATTTATTACATAAAAATCCTTATACTATACTGATCAACCAAGTTAATTATACTGATCAACCAAGTTAAAAAATCAAGATACCTTCTAAGTTATGATAAAATACCGAGGAATACCATTATCACTTTTATTTTGGGAAGCGATAAGCTTTCAAGCCTTAACTTGTGTACTTATTTTATTTAGCATTACCACTCAAGTAAGTGATTAATCTACTATTAATTGGCAATAACCAAATCATCAAATACTAAGTGCTTCATCAAGAATTATATTATTCAATTAGATATTTATCCTTCTTCTCTACTTTATATTTAAAAAAACCATGCTTATTATTCTCTTGTACTTATTCTTTGCACTCATGGAAAATAAAAAACTATTGAAACATCTTCTTAAGTCTTAGAAAATTAATAGAAATAGATAATATTATAAAAAGATAGCACTCTAAAAAAATTGTGGAGCGAATCATAACTTTATAATATGATATATCTTCTTATGTTGAACATATGCAGAAATTAGAGCTTCAACTGCTGCGTAGAGTTCATACCAACAATGGTGAAAACAATTATTTTTTTGGAACAACAAGTGAGAGAGGTGAGGTTGACAGTAAGATAAGGCACGAGAGATCTGCATGTGCTCTGTGATTTGCTGCTTCTCATGGTGATAAACAAAAGATATTTCGGTATTCACTTTTGATATTCCTAGTGCTGGCTCTGCACAGTTATCTTGTTTGAGGATTTTATTGATCCCTTTGGCAGAGATCATAGAGGGTGCCTTAAACTTCACTTCAGCTTTTGCTTCCTCTCTGCTTATTACACAAATCCTTAAAGACAAACTGAAATGAACTGTAAGAGTGATGTTGTGCTTCCCATTTAGACTCCCACTTTTGACTTAAGAAAAAAACACAAGTAAAGAGGGACAATTTGCCGTCATGCTGTAAAGTTTTTGTTTGAATGAAGGGATGAATTTTTGTAAACGAATGGTGATGATTGGGTAATAATAAAATTATACAGGGGAATGTTTTTCTAAAGGTGCTATAACATTTTTACCATAATGAAGTATATGTTTTTGTGGATAATGGGTGATGATTTCTGTTTTCAAACCAAGCGTAGAAATTTATTTTGAAATCACAAGTCACATTTTTTTTATTCTATGGATTTGAAATATTTTCATAGGATACTAATCCAAAAACTAATGGGGATTGGTTTACTTGAGCAGGGTTATGAGAGATCTTTTCCCAAAGCATGTTAAACTGTATTCCAGTCCATTGATGAAGCCTATCCGACTCTAACGGATGCATCTAAATGAGAATCCCCAGTGAACTTTATTCTACTTGGGTTTCCATTCAACCTCTGAAGTTTATAATAATGAGCGAATGAATTTTTCCTAATTCCTCAGTAATAGAATGTAACTAATTGCTTGCAGATACAATTATGATTCCTCGGGCCAAACCAAAACTTTGTGAAATTGATTTTCTACTTTTTTTAATTTTTTGATTATTTTCTTTTGATTCATTTTGTTTGGTGTACAGGATTCCATGTTTTACTGAAATATTTGTCGGAATGTCTCTTAAGATGGAAGGTGTTTGCCAAGTTTCTGATTTTATCTATTTTTCCATACCAAACAGTTTTATTACGTGAATTCATGCATGAAAAAAAATTAAATAAACAGAAGCTTAGATGAATTGTTTTAATGCATTTTCAAGTTCATATTTTCACTGTCAGCAGAATATTTAAATTTACAACTTAATGATGAAGTTTTCTGTTACTAGAACACCAATTTCACTTTGTTACCCTGTTTTATTTGGGCGAATTAGTCCATGCTAGTATTTTTAGTAATTTTTGCTGGTATTTTCTTGTTTTCTCTGAATTTCACTTTTTCAACTTATTTGTTCTACAGAGAGCTATTTGTTGGCCTTATGTGAAAATGATATGGAGGAGGAGCTGATCCAATTACTAGAAGCATTTGATATGGGTGGTATTTTGTCATTGGAGCTTGCATCATGCATATCTAAATCTATAGGGAGGTTGAAGCTAGAGAATTTTATTGAGAAGTTTATTTTGGCATTCAAGATTAGAGGTGTGCTGTTGCTGTCTTTTCGTTTTTGTATAATTAACCTTCCTTAATATTAGAAGCTGGATCAATTTTCTAATTATTAATATTTTTGTAAAAGAGTGGCACTTTTGTGCAACGAATAAATATTGAACAATACATCCATTCAATATGACACTTGAGTGTAAATTTATTTTAATTAATTGTATATAGGTAACAAAACATGTTTTTTATACAAAATAATTGAAAGGAAAATGAAGATGAGTGATTTGAGCATTGAAAGCTAGTTGTTTTGTGCACTGAATTTTATATGAGTTGTTTATATTGTCTTGAACTATCAGCCACTCTACCAAATAAGGAAAAAGGCGACTAGAAAGGATGTCGCATTTTGAAAAGCATGGTCTGAGTGGTCTTCCCTTTTGAGAAATCTTTTATGACATTGCTGCTCTGATGAAATTTTAATATTTGAAATATCTTAGAAGATTTGTGCTCATGTTTTCATTTTATCATAATGTTTGCCTAATTTGGCTTGATTTTGCTGTTTGACTATGTAGTATTCATAGTCAATGGTTTAAAGTGCCATCTTCAATAATTTTCTTAGACATTTATCTTCATTTATTTTTATTTAGAATAATTCTATGATGAAAAAATTTCAGTTGCTTTTTTGCACCACTTAACTTAAAAGTAGCATTTGTTGAATTTTGCATCATGTAATCTCATCTAAAATAGTATTGGAAATAATTGGGCATAAATGGAAGAAGTGCAGAATACAATTCCAACTCTTGGATTGTAATCTCATCTAAAATAGTATTGGAAATAATTGGGCATAACCGGAAGAAGTGCAGAATACAATTCGAACTTTGAGTTCGAATTGTATTCTGCACTTCTTCCGGTTATGCCCAATTATTTCCAATACTATTTTAGATGAGATTACATGAGGCAAGTCCTAACAGACATCAGTTAGCATTGGTCTTGCCAGCAATGGATTCATGGAAAATGGAAATGCAGTACATGCTTATAATTTAAGAAATTTCTTCCCATTGCATTAACAATGCCTTTATTAATAAAGTTTAAGCATGTAAATCTTATATTCTGTCTTGATATAAAAGTTCGGTCATGTTGATAAACGTCCTACTTTTTGAATAGCAAGGACTTTCTTAATATTATTCCTAAATGGTGAGATGGTATAGCTCTAGATTTGTGCTTGGTTGCTGCTTTCCATTTTGTCCTAAATATGGCTTTTAAGGATCAATCCTTTGTTGGATCAAATGGCGATTATTACTTCTGAAGGTTATGTCTATAATATTTCATTTTTATTAATATGTTTGATAATTCTAGGAACGGAGGAAGAGAACATTTCATGTTTCATCTATGATTATGCTTCCAGCATACCTAATTTAGCGGTGAGGAACTTCTCATGACGATGCTGGTAATTTCAATTCTTTAATCTGAAGCTTTATAAGGTGATGGTGCATAAGCTCTTTTGTTTACCGTTTCTTGTTGATAAGTGACAATTTATAATTTAGTGGTCATTTGATTTGGCACACAAAACTTGTTGCTTCTTGAAGTAACTGTCAGTTTTTAGCATTAATCAGATGATCAGTCGTCTACATTTTATTCTATTGACAAGAATTCGCTGTATTGCTTCATCATCATCAATAGTCATACCTAAAAAAAAAAATCATTAGCCATATCCAACGACCGTCCGAGATGGCTGGAATAGCAGCTGGTGCGAAAGGGAGGGGATTTCTGTTGGCTGGAATTATTATGGCAGCTAGAGGGAGCGCTGGAATGGCAGGGAACTTGGGCTGGAATTCAGAAACTGTAAGAAGAATAGAGTTGGCAGTTGTTCCGGGCGGCTGCAGTAGGAAACAACGGGTGGGAACAGTGTGGGGAGGACGTGAAAGGGGATTAGGGAAGATAAACACCACATTGGGAGAGAGATACAGCCGGAACACTACTAATCCACAAAGGGAGAAAACGAACTCCGACGGCTGTCTAAACAAACTTAAATTAAAAATTGACTCAAAACATTAAAAAACAGCATATATAATATTAGGGTGACTAAGAAGTGGACCCCACTCCCTATAGGCGGCAACCCCAAGAGCAAAAATGTTGGTCGGCCCTCAAAGCTGTGATAATGAACTGGTCCATGCTGCTACTCCACTCTCGTGCCCGGTACTGCACCAACAGTAACGGAATAGCGCGCATGCGTGATAGTGACCCGTGTGCGTCCTGCCAGCATCCCACCCACATCAGCTAGTTAATTTGCCTTTTTCATTAAAAACCCTCAACTCTTACTTCCTTTCTCAAATTGAGTTATTCTTGAAAACAGGCTCAGATGAGAAAGGTTATACAAGCATCCAAGAAAATTTGGCAAGTCCAAGCTGTCCCCTTGAAGCCTATTTGTTTACCTATCTTTTCTTCTTGTCCAACAATTTTAATCTCTTTTTTTTCCAATTTAAAATTTAAATGGCCATCCTGCATCTTTGCTGCTTAACATCTAAGGTTTTACTGGAGAAGAGAGATTAAAGGGGCTCTTTATCATGAATACTGAGATTGTTATGAATAACTTGAGATTTCATAAGTAGCTTATAATTTGTTTGAGTTGTAAGAGGCTCTTCTATAGCCCTTTTTTCGAAATTAGATTTAAAGCCTTTACCTATGGTTTTAGATTTTTGAAATTTGTCATCTATTTTGCAAATGTTATTTTTCTTATTAAATTTTCTTTATTTGTTTTGAACTTTGACTTTTCTGTTGCTAACGTAAAGTGTCATAAATAGAATACCAAGTAATTCAGACGACATTCTCGCCTCATTTGATGTTAACCCTATCTGAATAATGCTTATAGAGTCACAATGACTTCCAATGGCAATGCTTGCACTTGTGCTCAACATTTCCTAGTGCAGTTTTTCTTTTTATTCTGTGCTTTGCGATTATAGAATTATTACACAAGTTATGTAGTGTGTTTGTGTTACGTTTACGAGACATTTATTTACCAAGGCGTGCGTCTAAAGTTGTATGAAGTTCAGTTCATGTTTTCTATGCTTAATTACCATGCGAGTTCACATATTTTGCATGCTTGAGCATGGATGTAGGAGTGTGGCATGTACATGGCACATGTATTATAAATGTGCATTCATGCGTGCATCTATTGTTGGAACTTCAACGTGCTTGTATGTATGTATGATTGATGGAGTGCCATTGTGGACAGTTGCATGTATTGTGTGCATCAATGTGTGGGAATATGTCTATGTAGTTTGCATGTCTATATGTAATGTTTCTAAATGCACCTGGAGATTGTTTTTATTCGAACGTGCATTGATTCCCCAAAATTTGAGATTTATGGGGCTACACCATAAACTGCTTCTATGCCTATTTTACTTTGGGTAAGTGACGCTGGGCTTAGGAGGTCCGAACCGGTTCAACCCAACTATTTTTTGGACTGGCTGGTCCAAAAGGGCAAGTTTTACCTCCCGAGGAGAGGGGTCTCTCCCCCTTCTTAACTATCTACTATTATAAATAGGTTATTTGTCGTGTTTAAGGTTAGTTTTTCTTGGTTTGAGTTATGATTTCTGTTGGGACAGCTGTTGGTGTCCCCTTTTTCCTTTTTCAGGGCTGTATCCGACGGCGAGAAGGTGCTCTGACTGTAACCCGTCCAAGGTAGTGCGTGTCTTCCCTTTTCCTTCTTGCTGTCACTGCTCCGACAACCCCCCGGTCGTTGATTCCCACTCCTTCCTACTCGCAGTCACGCCCTCTAGCACCCCTTTCCTCTTTGTCTTACTGCTACCAGGGTTTCCTCACCCATCCAATTACCCTGCCCGCCCCCTTACATCTTCAGCTACCGCTAAACACCTGAAGTGTCTTGGTTCCCCCTTCCAGCCTTCCTATAGCCTTCCACTATCTAGTCCCATATTCCACAACACCTGCTACCAACGTGCCATTCAACTTTTTTGTCTCTTCCACCTCAGAGCACCCCTATCTCCTAGCCATCCTCTTATACAGCTGCAACTCACATTCCCTCATCCATTCGCCAACCTCGACCCTTCTTCTTCCTTCCATGACCATTCGCAGTCAGGTCCACTCACCTCTGCTGTCAGCTAGCCGCAACCCCTAGACCTACCTTGCCTCGGCTGCCACAACCACAACCCGCACTTCTCCTGCTGTGCAGTGGCCATCCGACTCTTCCGCGTCGTTCTAAGGTGTTGTTTATTGTTTGTTTTTCGTTTATTTCCTGTTTTGAAGAGTCTTGGTTTAACATTCAACAATAATATTTCCGTTTTCTATTGTGGTTTGGGTCAACTCTGGTATCATTTGGTGTAAGAGCTAGCTTAACTCTAGTCTTATCCTAGGGTTTCTTAGTATACACCTTACCCTCCACCAAATTTTTTTTTCCTATTGCCAAACCTTTGCCACATTTTGACCTAACCCTAATTCTCCTTTGCTGTTTTACAAAATCTGCAACCCTAAATCAAATTCTAGATACCATTGATTAGTCCTCTACATCCTCTTTCACCTCCCAACTCTAAATTTTCATTATGCCACCAAGGAGATACACCCCCGAGCCTATCTGGGAAGAGATAAAACGAGAGATCCACCGACTTCACCGGAGACTTGCGGACATTAAGGATGAAACCCAGGGGGAGATTACTTTAACTTGGATTGAAAGAGTTGCAAGGGAGCTAGAGACGAGAATCTGAATCGCTTCTGTCGAGAGGATTTTAGTGATACAGAAGACCGGCCACGATGTTGTAGAATTCAGTATCAGAGGAAGCCGAGAGAAGAGTCAACATGTTGAGAACAAGAAAATCTGAAGATAATGTGGGAGACATAACACCAGTTCTTACCAATTTTCTACAGACAGAAGATGCATACTCTAGCTTCAGAAGTGGAGAGACCACATCACCTAGCGACCTCACGTCTTACAGGTAGAGTTCAAACTTAGAATCTTATAGCCAGATTACACCCAAGAGAACACCCATGACGACCTTGTCAGAGGACAAACTGATTCAGAGTGGAGAACATTTGAAATCAATTCACATCTTTAAATTTGTTACAGTCAGGAAGTGTTCCAGGTGCCATAGATTTGAGAATGTTTAATCATAATGCACAATGAGGGAGTGATCTGTTTTACCAAGGAGGGTGTCTTAGAAAATTTGGTTAAGGAAATCACAGACACTGAAGAGAGTGTGAACACAAAAGAGAAATAACAGCTACTAGCCAATGAGGAAGAAACAATATCGGTTCCAATTGAACATAGGAGAGAGATTCCCATTGAGTTGATAGTAACAATTCTAGGTGTTGAGTTTGAGGTCATGGGCGTTTATGCAGGGTATGAGATTGTGGTACCTCGAGCTACCGTTTTTTAGTCGTTGAGAGGAACATCAACATGAATGACCTTGGATGTCCAAAAGGGTCATGAGTTTGAGGAGTTAACATCCGATGCAAGATCACCACAAATAAGAGAAATACACATTTTTCGGATGTGCAGACCTTTTCCTGAGTTATCCCTATTGAGGGAGGTTCAACATGTCAGAAGTGGGGTTATTTTGTGTCATTTTAAGACTATTACATAGAGTTATTTAGAGACTATTTTCAGTTCAGCTTGGTACCCATCGTTAGATGTCAAGACAGGAGTGGAAGAAGCAGGTTACAACTGGATGACCCGATACTTGATTCGTGAGAATACTTGTCTATTTATAGTTTTAACTCAGGTTGTGCCAAAGGTGGACGAATACCTATTCTATCAAATTGTGCTTTGGAACGACAACACCTATTTGATCGACCTCCTGGGGCATTTGACACCGTGCTATGAAGAGCCAAAAACTTCGATGAATGAAGTTGAAGTTCCCTCAACCTTAGGAGACTAACGCAGTGCTGAATCAGTTGGTTTAGCTGAACCGGTTCAACCCTACTATTGTTCGGACCAACCAGTCCAAGGGGGTGAGTTTTACCGCCCAAGGGGAGGGACCTCCCCCCTCCTTACGTATCTACTATTATAAATAGGTTATTTGTTGTGTTTAAGATTAGCTTTTCTGAGTTTGAGTTGTGATTTCTGTTGGGTTAGTCGTCGAAAACCTCTTTTCCTCTTCTAAGGCTGTATCCGATGGCGAGAATGTGCTCCGGCTGTAACTCGGCCGAGGTGGTGTGCATCTTTCTTTTCCCTGCTTGCTGTCACCACTCTGACAACCCTTCGGTCTCCATTTCCCACCCCTTCCTGCTCCCAGTCACACCCTCTAGCCCCCCTTTCCTCCCTGTCTTACCGCTACCAGGGTTTCCTTACCCATCCTGTTACCCTGCCTACTCCCCTACATCTATAACTAGTGCTAAACACCTGAGTTGTCGCTATTCCACCTTTCAACCCGCAAACAACCTTCCACTGTCCAATCCCATATTCCACAACACTTGCTCCCAACCCTCCATTCAACGTTTTCGTCACTTCCCCCTCACAACCACTCCTATCTACTACCCATCCCCTTATACAATAGCACCTCCCGTTCCCTCCGCCATCCGCCAACCCAGGGCCTTCTTCTCCCTCTCGTGACCATTCACAACCAGGTTCACTCATCCCTACTGTCAACCGGCCGCAACCCCTCAACCTAGCTTGCCTCGGCTGCCACAACCCCAACCTGCACCCTCCTGTTGTCCAATCGCCATCCGACCCTTCGCATCGCCCTAGGGTGTCGTTTATTGTTTGCTTTTTGTTTATTTCCTGTTTTGAAAATCTTAGTTGTAAGCTATTTAAATTTTATTAATAATATTTTCTTCTTCTATCGTGATTTAAGTTAACTCTAGTATCAATAAGTGCTTGGGCTTACATAGGAGGCTTGTTTGGATGGCTCAAGTTGAAAAATGTTGTTTTTACTGTGACCCTTTTGTGTGCCATTACTTGGCTATTTCTTGATCAATTGTATCAACTTTGAATTTTACGAGAAGATTCTTTTGATAATAGGTGATAGATCTAGATGTGATGATGAGCTAGTCTGTGAAAATGACATGTTAATTTGGGATAACCATTCCTCATTTCTTCCCATAGGTGCTGTTTGGTTTAAAATAATTTGGGAGAATGCAAATATGTTTTAATTCATGATTTAAAATTTGTTTTTAGGTGAATTCATTTGATCGGAAAATGATTCTCCAACGAAATGCTAACAAATATTTTTTTCATTACTTTTTGCTTACCCAACCCCAATGTAAAACTATGGTAATTAACAATCCGATTTCGAGCCGACTGGGGTTGTCTCAAAATCGACTTGAAAGAAATTAGATCAAAAAATTTGTCTCGTAGTTCGGCTCGTTTATTTCAATCCGAGCCAAAATTCGAGTCATTGTTCGAGCGATTAACGATCCTAGAGCGAAATTTGCTAAATTCTCAACCATACGATGTTAACGATTTGATTTCGAGTAGAGCTGGGGTTGAATCGAAAAAAATTCGATCCAAAATTTTGGCTCGTAGCTCGGCTTATTTATTTTGATCCGATCTCGATCCGAGCCAATATTCAAATCAATCTTCGAGCGATTAATGATCTTCAAGCTTAATTCACAGCCCTACATAAAACGGGAAGAAACCTTATTGGGTCATATCTTGAGCATGCATGCCTCATACTCACATGAAATAAAACTTAATTTCTTAAAGTGAGTTATTTTTAAGTAAATTTCTTCTCAATCAAGGTAAATGAGGCAACACGGATTTCACTTTATCATTTTAAGTACCATTCTTTTCTTGTAATTCCTTGCAACCGAACACTACAGTTTCTTAGTGTTTTTTTTTGTTAATTTAATCAGTAAAAATGCACTTGTTCCAAGGGCAAGTGTTCAGAAGTTGCCCAACTTAAAAATAATTCATGGTGGTCTTCATCTATCTCACTATGCTTGATTAAGTTTCAAAACGTATTAAGACCATATATGATTGAGAAAATTTAGTTCTAGTGTAAAATTAGATGAATATAATTTCATTATATTGAAATGTGAACATGTACAATAATGGGGCTTTTATGCTAAACTATTCATTAAAAATAGAGCTTGCATGTTCCTTGAAATCCCCATATATTTTTGCATCTTTCAGTTCTAAGTTTTATGTGAGAAGTATTAAATCAACCAACAAAATATGTTGATGCATTGGAGTTCAATAAAACAGTATAGTTTCACAAGTAAACTGCAAATGAATGTAAAGTTGGTTAAACATAATTAATTTGCGGCTTGGCAACGTGGATTTATTTGCTTTTGATGAAACATAAACTTTATATCTTACAGTTGAGCTATGGAACACTGACATCTAAAATGCCTTTCCTGTTTGTGTTAGAGACTGACACGCCTCTACACATGTTTGACACTTTCAAAATTATGTTGACATTATTTAAGGGTGAAATTTGATTTCGACGTGGTCGGGATACGGACCTGAGACATCAACTTGCCTTAGATAACTTGTGGAGAACTATAAATAAAGAGCATTTATAAATGAACTATCAAATAGTTTGAAGCTATTTTGAAGAGGCAAACAGGCGTCTAATATTTTGAATTGTGAAATGCCATGGATGACACCCTATGGTTTTACAAATTGTTAACGGTTTAGGAAGAATTTTGAATGACATGAGAAGATGAAAGGGAGGGCACAAGAAAGCTTTGGATATTAGAAGAGAGTAATTCCTCAGTAAAATTGAAGAAATAACCATAATAAAGTAAAAAAGAATGAGATGGAAATATTAGAAAATTTATAAAATTTCTTAAGCCAATTTTCAAGGTTAACTAAAGGAGAAATCCATTCTTTTTCATCAATACGTAACATATAACAACAACAAAGCCTTAATCCCACTATGTGGGATCGACTCCATGAATCCTTTTTTTTCCATTGCGTCCTCTTTAGAGTCATATTTTCATTTAGTTCTAATAAATTCAGATCATTTTTATACAATAAACTCAAGTCTTCCTCGGACTTCCTCTGTCTTTCTTAACATAAGTTGAATCTAAAATATCTACTCTTCTAATTGAATCATCAGATGATCGACGTTTAATGTGACCAAACCATCTAAGACGACTCCTCTAATTTTGCGCCACTGGAGCTACATCAACCCTATCACGGATATATTCGGATATATTCATGTACTACTTGGAACTTGTCGAGTACAATTCGAGCATTCTGGAAATAAATACAATAGTGTTTCATGGCAAGCTACTAAATGAATGGGTTTTATGCTTCTCTTTTAAAGGCCAACATTCAGTGTCATAGAGCATTTTGCATGTCTCACCACCAACTTCCATCATCTTATAAAATTTTTCTTTCAGTCTAAGCGGTACTTTTCGATCACACAATAGGCCTAAAGCATTCATTCACTTCAACAAAATAACTTGAATTCTACTAATAACATCCCCATCAATATCACTATCACTCAGAACAATAGACCCAAGATATCTAAAGCGTTCACACCTTTTAATAATTTGATCACCCATAGTTACATTTCAGTCTCTAGAGCTACTATTACTAAAATTACATTCTATGTATTCAGTTTTAGTTCCGCTCAAATGAAGGCCTTTAGACTCCAAGTTAGACCTCCATAGTTCAAGTTGTTGCTTAGCTTTTTCTCTCGTCTTATCCACGAGAAGGATATTTTCGACAAAAAGCATACACCATGGTACATCCTCCTATAAGTGTCTAGTGAGACCATCCATAACTAAAGCAAAAAGATATGGGCTTAAAGCCGAGCCCTAATGTAAACCAACAGAAATAGGAAAATATTTGGCCAGTCGTCATTCCATTCGAACACAAGTAATAGTTCTTATATACATATCTTTAATGGCTTGAATATAAGTCATATCGACACCTTTCTTCTCAAGAACAATCTAAAAGATATCTCTTGGAACATTTTTATAAGCTTTTTCTAAATCAATAAAAATCTTATGTTGGGTCTTAACCTATGTTCAATTACCCTCTCACATAATTTTGAAATATGACATATCAACTTAATTCTTCTACAATTTTCTCACTCTTATGCATCCCCTTTATTCTTAAAAAGGGGACCAAAATACTCTTCCTCCACTCCTCAAACATCTTTTTAGTTTTTAAAATAATATTAAAGAGTTTAGTAAGCTAAAAAACTCCCAAATCTCCTAAATATTTCCATATTTCTATTGGGATATCATCAGGTCATACAAACTTTCCACCCTTGGTTTTTTTTAAAGCCTCCTCAACTTCTTTTTTACTAATGCGACAATAAAATGAAATATTTTATTATTATTAATGATATTAAGATCACTAAGGTCGATCGTATTTTCCGAAACTTCATTAAAAAAGTTTATCAAAATAACTCACCCACTTATTTTGATTATCTTTTTTTAAGAAAAACACTATTTAATTTTCATCTTTAATACACTTGATTTAAATCTTTACTTGAATTAAACATATATGAAATTAAATTTATACGAAAAGAAGAATTTTCCCTAGGCTTTGGCCTTGTTGATGTCTCTTATTTAAAATATATCCATGAAATCCCAATTTTTATTAGCCGATCTTAAGATAGAAAATTAGTCAAATTCAACATTGAAAGAGTACAACTAAGGCTATTTGAAAATACTTTTTGTTCGTAAGTTGCTCTTGCACAGTTTGTGAAAGGGTAGTATTCGAACCGTTCATTTGTGCGCTAAACACGAACAATAATTTTGAGCTCAATTTATATGCGAGTTGAGCACAAAAGACACTTGTGTGATTCTATTTGTCTCATTTATGCTCAAAATAATTGAATAATTAACTAATTATTAATTACATAAATCATAAATTTCTAATAAGGTTTTTTATTTTATATATATATTTTTTGATTTTTCAAGTTTTATTAAAAAAGATTAAAATTTAGTATTTTTAGAAAATTCGAGCTAAATATGGCCAAACATGCTGCACATGAATGGATGAATTCTAAAGATCAAGCATGAATATGCCATTTACAAAAAATTTTGATTGCGAATTAGAACGAGTCGAATACAAATTGATGCTAAGCTCATTCAAGCTAGCTTTTTTACACCCTAAGCACAACAAAAATAAAGCTTTCCCATTGCTATGATTTTACTGCTAAAGGGAGATGCAGTTGGAGAGAAAAGGCTTTGGCCTCTGATTTGCTCGGTTCAATAAGTGAGATGTAACGAGCAATCACCATTAGAGATAAGAATTGCAACATAAACAATGAAGATGCAAACCAATGATGTTTCCCAATAAAGAGGCGGTTGATGGATGAAAAACGGGATTGATGTTGATTCAACTTAAGGATTTCATGTGGTAGAAACAAACATATGTAACAATTGTAGTGGTAGCAATGGTAGTGAAGACGAAGAATGCTTGTTCACTGGGTTCAACCCATCTTTTCCATCATCTTCATTTGCCTTTAGGAGGTTTCAATTTTGCCCTCTTGATGATAGTTAAATTATAGGATGCTTTGAGTGAAGAACGAAAATCAATTCAGGCTTCGCTTCTTACGCCAGTTCAGTTTGACATTAGGGTTTCATAAAAGTGGATATGATGGGCTGGGATTTCTTTTTGAAATTTAAAGGTGGAAATCTTCTCTTGGTGAAATTTCAAGCCCATTTTAATAATAATATATCATACACTCAGCTTAACTCTTATTTATCTCGCTCCATCGGCTGATTTTCTGGCAGGATAACACCACGTTACTGAAAATCCCTGCTCATCTTAAATCATCCTGTCTTCTTGACATTGCTTGTAACATTCTTCGCTGCATTTTTTTTTCTTTGGTGGTTTCTGTATGAATATGATAATTGATACTTTAATTTTTATTTTATATTGGTTTTGTCATTCTTGGCAGAAAAGGCTTTTGAACACAATCTGTTCAAGTATATGCATGTTCATGTGTGTTTGTTTTTGTGAGAAAATTCATTCATATGAATATCTATATCTATGGTTTTTATCTACTTTAAGTGTGTTTATACACCTTTTTGTATATGCATGCACATACACACATGTTCAACAACAAGACGTTGATGCATTCTAGCGTTTTTCTGAATTTCTTGAAATTGATTTTCTTGTCATCTGCATTTGGCTGGTTTTTGAATATTTAAGACTTATTTTGCTTGAAGGTTGAAGATATTATATCAAAATTTGAAAAGCTACATGAGAAAATTGAAGTCATACCTACTGTTGCATCTTGGGACAAGCTGATCAAACTTTCTTGCAATTTGTCCAAGGTTTGTTTCTGCTACTTGGTACTATTTTTATTTTTTATTTTTTATTTTGCTTATATGGCACGCTTATTGTTTAAAAAATATTTAACTGCTAATAATCGTAGTATAATTCATTTGGTGTGTCAGTTTAATTTTTTTTTATTAAACCTTATTATCATTTAATATGGTGCCGCTCTTATATCTTTTATATTTCTTTGAATTTTGTTTTTTATATAGACAAGTCCTATCTATTAACTAATCTCTTGATTGCAACGAACTTTGAATTCGAGACATTGTGCGGAAGGCCATCACTTAATTATGATATCAACGGAACTTTTTAGCTAACCAAGCTTAAAGGACTGGATGCATGCATATGACACTGATAACCTTTTTGAAGGCGACTTCTTGTTACTATGAATTGATATGTTTAAGGCATCATTTTCTTATCCTTGAACTTCTATAGAACAAATGTCACTTTTTTACTTAACTTGGCGTTGTTATAAATTTTTTGTTAACTTATTTATATTTTTTAACTTGTTCTTCATTGCTTCTCAGTTGGTCAATGGCTGGATTTTTCCTACCTTCATGGTTTGTGTTTATAAAATTGCATGCCTTAAGTACAAAAAATATTACAAATGTAGAAAAGTTTCAAATAAGATCCTTATATGTCTAATTTGTTAATCTCTTTATTGCACACCGAAAGAAGCCCTTCTTCGTCGTAGTGAAAGATGAATGGCTTGGTTGAAAAGCATAGAAATTTTAGTCAGCAATCATAGTCTATATTTGGTGTCATCAACAATTAGGCCCTCTTACCATTGATGTATGGATAAATATGGATATCCTATTTTCGGTGTATGCTACTGTAAATATCACTATGTTTTAGTTGGGCTTGTATGGTAAGGATATTTCCCTCAAACCCATTTGGCGACCAGTTTATAAATGAAAATAAATTATTAAAATTTGATTTTATTGAATTCTGTTTCTAATGCCCATTTTATTTATTGGTTCTTAATTTTTTTTTCTGTTTCTCATGTAGTGTCGCAGCCTCTTTATCACCCCTACTTTTCTTTTAGTATATAATCTATTTTTTATGTGATCTTGCTTTCATAAGTTCACTTGGTATTTTCTCTTTTTTTTTTTTTAACCTTGCACTTTGAGTTGGTTCCTTGAGCTCGCACACCTTAAATTGATAGGGAGCATTCATAGATAATTTGGTCAGGACCCAGCCTGAGAACTTGGAATACAAAGATGGGAACAATCAGTCAGAAGGAAAAAATACAATCTAAATATTTTCAGTATTTAAACAAACTTATATATAACATAAAAGAGCTATCTATTTCACAATTTTAATTTACAAGCATTCGTTCAGATTTAAATTTTTAAAACTATAGAAAAATAAAAACAAAAATATTGTACCTATCTCCTTTGGTTTCTAACTTCTATGCACAGTCTCTATGATCCATCTATTCTAAAGGAGATCTCCTTGAAAAATATTAGCAACTAAAGACATGAGTTTAATAACTTAGTGGGTAAAATGTATTTAAATTATAATAATTCATATTTGAAAAATATTTTGTAAAAAGACAATAAGCAGTAAAAATAAACAATAATGAAATTATTTTTATTGTTATTTTTATTATTTCATTTAAAATATTTATCAGCAGAAGTCATCGTTTTAATGTGTATTAAAAGTACGCATTTCATAACCATTTTCAAAACCTACCAAAATGTAGATAAACATTTTCATTTTACCTACTTGAGTACGTTGCTTCCCCATTTAGTACTATATGTTAGTGACTCCACATATGCATATGAATATATGATATTTTATTTCTTTCTTTTATTTAACATTTATTTTAAATATTTAAAACATGAAACTTTTATTTTCTTAAAATAAAGTACTAAAAACAGTAAAAATAGTTGCAATTGATTTCATAAATAAAAAAGAATTATTTTAAAATAAAAATATTTTTATCCACATGTTTAAGGCAGTCAGTTGTCCTTTTCTCAGATCAAACTATTTCTTTTGTGCTTTAGTAACTCATTTGCTTTGATTAGTTTCAATTATCTTTGTCCTTCTTCATGTTCTATTATACCCCTAAAGTATTAATCATTTTATGATGATTATCCTACGCTTGGATTTTCTTTCCCATATATGTACGAACCTTCAAACAAACATTAGTATTCACAATTACATCAATTAACTTCCAGATTTTGTTTTATTAGGAAATTTCTTGAGCTTGTTTTTTTTTTGCTTAGGGTTTTGAGAATCTAATTTATTATTAATATGAATTGATTAAGAAGTCGAGATTAACTTTTGAAATTTGACATTATACCTACAAATTTTTATCCTCCGTAACAAAATCCTTCTTGATTTATCTTCCTCACCAAGAGCCTAAAATAATTTGTGATAAAACTCAAGAAAATTTCATTTTTTGATTTCCAGAAGTTAAAGATTTTCACAAAAATTGTAGATGAATCTTAAAATTTCAGTGCTAAAATTCTCTTCTAATTTTGCAAACATCCCTTTTTCCTTTATGCTAAGCCACTTTCTTCACTCAGAGCATACAAATGCTCGTTTAAGCTTCTCTCAAGTGCCTAAACTCCGTTCTATAGGGAAAAGCCTCCGAGTTTTCTCCTTCTTCGCACAGAAAGCTCCCGTAAACTCTAAACCCTCTTAGTCTGTCGAAGACAAGTGAGGAAGGCTCGCTTGAGATGCTTGAGCCCCTAGTTTGTTTGCTTGCGCTTGTGACTGTGGAATCTCCTATTGATTCCGCTTGTGCCCTCTCTTTCTTCCTCAATGATCGTTGCAGGCACACGAGGAAGGCTTGTGCTTGAGCGCGAAATCACTCGACATGTGTGCTCGTGCAGTCTATCGAAGATGCTTGAGGAAGATGAGCCATTTGGTCGCTCGAGGATCACCTCTCGATCTTTCTCCCTTCAGTCTCGTCGGCTCCATCTTTGCTCCATTTCCCGTGCCCTCTTTGTCTATTACATTTGTGTGGAATGGAGGAAACAAGGGAATAAGCCTCAATTATCTTCTGGTCGGTAGTGGGGGTTTTGATCGAATGACACTTGCGAAGTAGGTGTCTGTCGGCGCTAAAAAAAAGGGGGGAAAGGTTAAAAGTTTAAAGGTGGTTTGTTCAAAAGTTGTCCGTAAGAAGCTGTCGGTCGCTGGAAGTGAAGTTCCGTCGCCCGCTTCGGAAGGACGTTTAATTTACATACATATATATAAGTTTTAAGAAAAAATATGAAATCAAACTGACCTCATATTTTTCACAGTTTAAATGAAAGAACGCCCTACCTCAAATCCTGTATCTATCCCGAGAGATAAACACAAGACTTGAGGATGAGACTCGATCAAATAAACTAAGAAAACATATGACATCCGTTTGATCTACGAAACCGTTTTATTTGCCGACAAGTTTCCCTATTTAATACAAAGAATTAAATAATGTTTATTTTAAGCTGAGTTCGGAAAAGCTTCCTATAAGGGCAAGCCCTTATAGTTAATTACATCTTAAATGACTGAAGTCACCTAAGAAAATTCTCGATAAAATCAGGGAATACTATCTTCAAAGAAGTCAAAAGGATAGAACTTTTCAACGAAATCAGACGAAGAGGTGTGAAAGGGGAAAAACTCAAATCTGGAACATTGTTGAGGAATCCAAGTGAAGAGAAACCAGTGGAGGTCATAGTTCCGGAGGCGAACCTCGGTGACTTCCCAGTCTAACTTCCCAGTCTATCCTATGGTTTCTATGGTTTGGCCTCAGTTTCGAGAAGAAATTATTCAAGTGTTTCGTCATGTTAATTTTATTTAATTAGGGCTTATATTTGCGTGACATGGTCACACAAACTGCCTGGAAGATATGAGTGTTTATGTCGTATCGGACGACACCTCGGAACTTAGAACGAGGTAGGACTTAAATCGTACAACAGAGCTATACGAATACCTGACCCCTTTCCTAGAACTAGAGACAGAGGCAAGACTAAATTGAGTCGTCCCACAACCTCGAAATCTTATGGATTGTTGTTTAATTTATAAGAAAGAAATGGTTTTGCTGGGGAAGACATGTTCTGCTGTTGAAGATG
>NW_018165782.1:125492-129048 GCF_001263595.1 Phalaenopsis equestris | reverse complement strand
CTCCAAACACCGCGCTAGCTTCAAACTCCCCGACGTGACGAGTTTAAGTTTTCTAGGGTGTCCAGTTATAATGTCAAAGCCCTATGGTTGTAGTCTGTAGTCTTCTAAACATCCTATATAAAAAAGAAACATGCTTAAAGCTATATAATGTAAAATGTGTAATGCATGAACAAACATGAGAATGCATGTGGAACAATAACAAGTAGAAACAAGAACAATATAACGTGCTATACAGAAAGAACAGTAGCAAGTAGAAATCAGGAATAATGACATGCTGTACAGTACGGTAGCAGATATGAACAGAGATGATATAACATGCTGTATAGGAAGAGCAGTAGCAGATAGAAAACATGAGTAATATGACATGCTATACATTACAGTAGCAGGTAGGAACAAGAAAATAAAGTACTGTAAAATGTAAAACAAACCTATACGCCCGTGAGATCTGATGTTCCTTAAGTATAGCAAGCCTAAATGCATCTCAAAAACAAAGTCTGGAAAAAATAAAAGCAAAGTATGGAAGAAACGTCGTCCAGGAAATCCGAGGAAGAGCAGAAAACTCGAGAAAATTAACGAGAAGAGACTCAAGTAAAAGAAAATTCTCAAACTCCTGGAGAAATCCTGAAAGAAAGGAAAAGTAACACGAATGCCCTGTCCCAAAGCTTTGATAAAACAAAAACAACAAAAAAAAAAGTCGGGGGAGGGAGACCGCAAGCACTCATATGGGACTAGGCTCAGCTATATATTTATTCTCGAGGGTCCATAAAGGCTACTCGGTCACCCGAATGTATAGAACCCGCCACTCGTCTAGAAATGTGTCTTGAACCTCACTTAGGGGGCTATTTCCCAGCCTAAACAGGTATTCGTCAGGTGGACAACCAACTTTAAAGTGCGTCTTATGTTTTTTTTAACATGCATACAAACATGTTTTTGACATGCACACAAATTTTAAACATGCAAATAAGTGTTATCAAATTTTGTTTCGTAGAAAAGTATGTTTTTGCTTGAAAAAGGTTTATTAGAACTTATTATATATTTTTTTAGAAATTTTCATTGTCAACGAGTCGATTACATTGTCGGGTGTGGGACTGCTAATCATCTGAGGAGGTTCGAGCCAACTCCCGCTAGACTAGACTTATGTCGGTGTCGGTGAAAGATACCATATCCTATTATTCATCAAATGTCTGGATCTTGATGTTATAGGATAGAACATCTTTCTGCTCTATCTTCGGTGTGCCTTTATCGTCAACACCCTACGCCCCAAAACAAACTACTTACGATCTTGCTTGATGGTTTCACGTATAACAAGAGGCTATACGTGGACATTTATGTATCGGACATAAGCATCGAAACGAAACCCGAATCAAGAAGCAAGGAAAGAAAAGAACAAAAATGGGGTGAGAGAGGGGAGATGGTGATCCATCTAAAACACCGAAAAGGAGAATAGGTCAGCTCTCAAAAACTCCTGTCGAAAAGACCTGGAAAAGTAGAGCCCGAGGTCTTTCCTAACAAACATAAAATGCCACTTTGCGCAGATTTTCCAAACCCCAAAGACGTAGGCTTAATCAAATCAACCAAATGCTCTCCCCAAATAAAGCTTGCAAATCTTCCCAAAATCTCAAAGTTGATATCAAAATCTTCCAACTTCCAAATTAATCCATAGCCTCACATATCAAATAAACATAAAATCTTTCCAAAAAATTAAATAAATGCTCACGACCGGGGTTACTATAAAGAGATGAACAACAGGTAAGGCTCTCGGCCAGGGCAACAAAAAGGAAAAGAGGGTTAATATTAAAGCTCACGGCTAAAGAAATCCAAGGCCAAAAGAGGCTCACGGCTAAAGGTAGCAAGGGACAACTGCTAAAGCCCACGACCAAAGACAACCCAAGGCACAAGTAAGGCTCGCGGTTAAAGCAACCCAACACGGCTAAAGCAACCCAAGGCACAAGTAAAGCTCATGGCTAAAGCAACCCAAGACACAGGTAAGACTCATGACTAAAGCAACCCAAGGCACAAAAGAGGTTCACGATCAAGGCAAACCCAAACCGATCATATGGAGATATTTAATATACATAGGAGAGTGAATGGACAAACCCTCACAAAGCCTTCAAACCGATTCCAAAGCATTGTAAGCAAGGCCCACAGCCAAGACCAACGCCAAGACACGAGGCAAGGGAAAGGGAAGGCTTACGGACTAGGCTGAGTCCAAGGCATAAGGCAAAGTCCACGACCAAAGCAAAAGCTAAGTTTCAATAAACTCAACACTCAAATCTTCCCAAAATAAGGAAACCGAGCCACCAAAGCAAAAAAAAAGGAAGAAGCCCCAATAGGCAAGAACCGAGATTTAACACAAAACCAAAGCCGAACCAAAATTTTCACCAAATTCCAGATCAATTAAAGACCAGACCGAGCCAAGCAAGGCCAAAAACTGAACCCAGCAAGGATCGAGAACCAGGCTGCAATTGAAACCTCCAATACTAAGCAATACTAAGCTGTAATAAGATATTCTCATGCTTTTAAGATATCTCAAAATAGAGCTACCACATGCTTTGAGTGAAAATGAATGAAAGTTTCACAATACATATACCACCATGCTTTGAGTGAAGATGAATGAAAGTTTCACAATACATATACTAACATGCTCATGAGACGTTTTAATTGTTTCCAAGGTCATCCTTTTAATTGTTTCTAATATAAATATGCCTCAGAAGGTAGGAAACATGCCATGACTTCAGCATTTTAGATAATCAAAGTAAAAGAGAGAATTAATAGCATACCACATTGCTTAACCAACTCTAACTTCTAGCACTACACACAAGATCATCACCAGAGGCTTGACAAGGAAGTAAAGCACCGAGAAAGTGAGGGGGAGGGAAATACACACCCTCAAGCTTTTAAATGTCATTTCCACATAACAAATGTATGAAGCGTAAGCTAGAACATGTTTAGGAATGAGGTAAATAGTAATCTCCCTATTCTAGCATGCCAACAGGGCTCGACAGAGAACAGGAACGAGCACACATAAAGCACAGGGGCTCGGTAAAGAGCAGGGCCGAACGCAGACAGCTCACAGGGGGCAGGGAAGAAGGTATCTCTTTGAAGTAAAAAGAAGGTAACACGGAAACTCTAAAAGCACTCCGGAACTTCACTTCCTCTCCCAACAGCAGGAGGAAACCGATTCAAGCACCAGAAGATCAAAGAAGAGAGTGAGAAAGAAAAAGAGCAGAGTTTTCTCCTTTAGAAAGATTTTCGGCCCCCTTGGAAGCTTCACAGAGGAGCTCCTTCACTGGAAGCTTCACAGAGGAGCTCTCATATACGCTAAGGGCAAAGGAGATGAATGATTAAGAAAATACGACAGAGAGATCGAGAGATGCGGAGGATTAGATCCGCGGCAGAGTAGATCGAGCCCATATCGCAAAAGATATGATACAAGGGATGGGCGCCTACGTGATCTGTCTCGCGTGTGAGAGGCGAATGCGGGAACGAAGCCTCCCCAATGGCACGAAGGAGTTGGCCGAGTGACCGAACGAGCCATCCTAGGGCTAAGGCAGGC
>NW_018165782.1:123651-125392 GCF_001263595.1 Phalaenopsis equestris | reverse complement strand
GAAGGACCAAATCACACCCAACGACCTACAATAGGTCTCACGGGTAAGGACCAAAAGGGAGGCTGATTCAACCACATCACAAACCCACGGCTAGGCACCAAGCAAACATCAAATTGCGGCCTCATAAACTGCCAAATCAATTCATCAAAACCAAATAACAGCCTTCGAACGGAGACAACACAACACACCCAAAACAGGCTCTCGGGTAAGAGCCGAGACCAACAAGAATCAAAAAGAACCAAGCCATTTCTCGGGTAGGAATTAAAATCAGCAAAGCCACCTCTCGGGTAGGGACCGAAGACAAGCAAAGCAAACCATCAAAACTCTCGAGTAAAGACAAGTTTTAAGGACTCAATCATGGGCTCTCGAGTAGGACCTAAAACAAGCAAACCAAGCTCCCAAGTCTAGCCAAAACCGAGACACAACTAAGGTTCGAATTCAGCCATGGAATTCTTCCAAATCAATAATCCATTCATCACTTATATATTTAAGCTAAGACACCCGTGGGATGCCAAAACCAAGCCCAACAGGGGCCAAAACCGAGCCCAACAAGGACCAAAACCAAGCCCAACAATATTAAAATCCAGGGTTCCATAAAAGTTAAAGTTCTAGTCATTTCAAGCCAAAACCGAGCCTCCAAACCAAGCCAAAACCGAGCCAAGTGAGGGTCAGAAACCAAGCTACAACTAAGACCTCCAGTACTAAGCCACAAGTTAGAGTAGAGCAATATCCTCATGCCTTTAAAACCTCTCAAAATAGAACTACCACATGCTCGTAAAATGAATATTGAAATACAATACATGAAAGTAAAGCATGCTGAATATTCAAAATACAAGAAAGCAAACTACACTAGCATGCTGAATATCTCAAAATACAAGAAAGCAAACTACACTAGCATGCTGTACTATCCACTGAACCGAGCAAGAGAGGCTCGACAGAGAGGAAAACCGCAGGTAAGCAAGGCACTGAGGAAGGGGAGGGGAGAAGGAGATATATATCTTCTAGCCTTTAAATGTTATTCCCATATAACAAATGTATGAATAATGAGTAAAAACACATTTAGGAATGAAACAAGCAATAATCTCCCTATTCTAGTATGCTTGCAAGAGGAGTAAAATTGTTCTAAAGCCATGCTTTAATTATCCAAATCACTGTCAACATAAATATGATAGGATAAACAAAGAACATGCCATGATCTCCACCACTTTAAGCAAATATCCAAGTCTAATTCCTAAAACATGCTCACTTTTCATCTCTCACATGCCCCCTAAAGTGAATATCTCAAAAATATATGAAAGTAAAGTGAACTAACATGCTGTATCATCCAACAGAGCCAAGTTCAAAGGCTCGGCAAAGAGGAAAACCGAAAGGAAACAGGGCATCGAAGAAAAGGGGGAAGAAGAGGTACCCTCTTGATGTAAAATGTAAAGCACCGCAATACAAGAGACCACCTCAAGGAGATGCTCTCACAGAAATCTCCTTGCCAAGCTTCTCTCATAGCCAAAAATTTCTACCCCTTTTCTTTTGCAAACTTTTTTTTCAACAACCTCAAAAAGGAACTATGTTTTTAGGCAGAGGAGAGGGGAAGAGAAAGAAGATCACCCCTTGAACCCACGACACTCGAATCGGGCCAAAGCAGAAAAATGACGTATTCCCTACTCACAGAAGACGAAGCAACCGAAACATCTAGGACCGAGAGGCGAGCCTGTGGCAGGGGGGGAAAAATCGGGGAGAAAAGAGA
>NW_018165782.1:123339-123636 GCF_001263595.1 Phalaenopsis equestris | reverse complement strand
GAGAGCTCCCCAGAGCAAAACTACCAAGAAAAGGAAAAAACACAGCCCGGGGAGACTGACACGGCTTCAGGAAGGAGGGCCGCGGGCAGAAGAATGTCAGGCAGGGACGAACGGGGCAAGCTTCTCTGCCGTGGAGGAGGAGGAGCTCGGTTGGCTCGAGACCTTGAAAGGGAAAGGCCAGACACGCGAACGGGAGAGGGAAGGGAGGCAGGGCTCGAGCGCGTGAGTTTAGGGATTTAGGGCTTAAAGAGGAAAGGGAGAATTTGGTTTATATAAATATATATATATATATATATA
>NW_018165782.1:110692-123325 GCF_001263595.1 Phalaenopsis equestris | reverse complement strand
GAGGAGGGAGCTCGGTCGGCTCGAGGCCGAGAACGGGAAGGGCGGGGCACGTGAACGGGAGAGGGGAAAGGGAGCAGGGTCCGGGTGCGTGAGTTTAGGGATTTAGGGCTTAAAGAGGAAATGAATGATTCAGTTATATATATATATATATATATTAAATCATATGCGATTTACTCGCGCGCGGCGTCGTAACAAAATGAGTATCCTCCCTAGGCAAAATCGACGCTCCGGACGCGCCGGTGCAGTCTGTTTTGTCATCCAGGGTTGCTCGGATAACGTCGTCGACAATCGGGTCAAAAACACGCAAAATTCAAATTTCACAAAATTTCGACCCGCGATCGATCGTCTCAAAATGTTTATTCGAGTCTTCGACAAGTAATGGTGCAAGTGATGTGAATTGTAGCAATCAGACGCGTCGACTCTCCGAATTGCGAAGTTTGTGCGTGCGGGAGTGCGAATTGTGCAGAAGGCCACCCTAAGACTCAAAAGGTCCTATAAGAATCTGTTTTGGGTTTCCTCATGTTGGTTTTACCCTTTTAAGTGCTAGAAGTTTTTACCACACACGTGAAACTCCAAAAGGGCATAGAAGTGGGTTGGATTTCTAAAACAAGACGGGTCCCATTTCTAAGGTTCTAAGATAGTTGAAGGGAGATCTCTAAGGCTAGATCCTAAACCCTAAGAGGAAGACTAGACCTCACTAAAAATAAGGTCAACAGTGTCGTGAGCAGTTTTTTTTTTAATTAGTTATCCAAATTTAATTTATAATTATATTTAATTATTACATAACTCCTGTCATCATTCTCGCAAACATGAACTTTTGCATGCCCTGTTAGATCTAAAAATTTTTCTATTCTTTGTCCATATCTTTCTTCTTATTCAAATACGCTTCTTTTCTCTGGGAGGGATTTCTCCCTACCCTTTATGTAGCTAAAACTTTTAATTTGATGGCATGGTGGCTTCCCTTTATGTTTTAATTAGCTGATTTTTACTTAATTTGTTTCTCCATGAAAGTATTGTAAAATCTGGTAATGATGGAAAACCATACCCTGCTTCCCATCTGGCAGCTTTGTGGACTGTGCTCTGTCTATACCTTCTTTAAGATGTTTCTTATTCAATGTATTTTACATTTATTTGAATATTTATTTATTGTATTCATGCATTACTTGCTAGAGCTTTTTATTTGAATTTTGCTCCATGCTGTCTTATTCTGTATCATCTATTGCTTTGTCATCTGTTGCTTTTGTTTTAGTCTTTTATTGGATTTTGAAACATCATGAATTTTGTTACCAGACTTTCTATTATATTTTATGTTTCAATTGGTGAAGATTCAAAGGCTAATTATATTTGTATCAGGCCTTTCTTTTAAAAAAACAGTTATATAAGTTATGTTTTTTCTAATTAAATGCTCTGTGTTAAAATTTTGAAAATTTATTGCAGGCTCAAGTTTATTTTGACATTGGTGACTGAATGTGTCAATCTGGTCTGGCTATTTTGGCTGAATCTTTTTTTTTTTCTCCTAAATTTTACATGGATGTGATGATTGATCGGCTAATTAGAGCAATTTCTCTTACTTTTCTTAAGAGCAGCAATAGTCATGTTTAAATCATTATAAAAATTAATATTACATTATCCTTGTGAATTGGTTTTAGGACGATCAGATATTAGGCTTGATTCAGGAGAAATAATTTGTTCTAACCTGTCAGTTGAATTTTCTTCCTGTCTGGAATAAACGATCTCTTTGTACCTTGTTCGTTGTATGTGATTTGAAATGCTAAGATTTTGATTCTCAAGGGATTTTGGTGGTGTTGATTCAAGTAGATTTGGAAGAGTTGGAGGCCGAGATATCAATAAGGTAGGCCTAATATTATCAAAATCTCAAAGCATATTATAGAAAAAAAAACAGTATTTATTAATAGTTCAAGAATAGACAATCCCTCTGTACCTTAATGTCTTAATTAATGGTCATGTTTCTTTCTTTATATTGTAGATACAACCGATTAAATTTGAATGCTTTGATGAGAATTCACTACTAGATAAGTGACATCTTCTTAGGACAGAAAATTCTATCAATTGTCCAAAGTTAATTGCCAATTGAAAAGCACGTTAAAGTCTTGGATTAAGCATGATTTCTCACTTAATATTATATCTCAAAACAGACTTGAACGTAGAGTGTTTGTTTTTTGGATTTTCAATAATCTTAAAATATAATAATAGTTCTTCAAATTTATTCATGGTTTCAAATATAGTTATTGTTTCTTGCTTTAGTAAACTAAATCCATTAAGCTGTCTATTGTAATGTAACAAAGACGAACTATTTTGCCTTTAATGGATTTTTTTTTTTTTCAGTCTTGGTTGCCAGTTCCATTCTAATCTTTTTATTTGCTTTTCCATACTTGTGCAATAAATTTTAGCGTGGCCAATGAATTTTATTTTTGTAAATTTTATATGTTGTTTATCCAATGTAGCGTGTCATTAAAAGAAATTTTTTATATGCAAATCTTATTTGTTTTTGGTCCAATTTAATGGGTCATTAAAAGAAATTATTTATATCTAACAACCAATTAGAGCTTTCAGATCGTTTTTACCATCATATGTAGAAATTTAATTTTACCTTTTCTATTTCTGCTGTCATTTCTTATGATTTCATCAGCATTATTAGTTGTCTATCAAGATGATTACCCTGCCTCGTACTAGATTTAACAGTTAAAGGAATTGGTTAATCATTGTGAATTGATCCTCTTTAAGTTCATGTTCATGAACTTGATTGCTTTTTAAATCATCAATTCTAGTTTTAATCAAGTTAGTTAATGTCATAGTTTTGATTTTGTTATTCAAAATTTCGACTAATTGAGTTTGCAAAGATTTTTCTTTCATGGTTTGCTTTGTGTCTTAAAATTTTGAAAAATTATTGCAGGTACAAGTATCTCTTGACATAGCTGACCGTATGTGTCGATCTGGTTTGGTTGTTTCAGTCGAATCTTTTCATCCAATTTTGCATGCATGTGAGCAAACTTCTGAGTTTGACCTGGTATTTTCTTACTTATCTTTTTTCTTCTATGTTGAAATGTTTGAGTAATGTAGGGGTCTTAGAATACTGATATTGTATTGAATGATGAGCTTGGACGTGGTCCATAAACTAGGAGAAATACCATAAATATTTTTTTTTGATAGAAGTTACATTGGAGAATATTTCAATGGCTTCTAGTAGCGATGGGCATTTGTCTAACAAAAAATAGACACTTCTATTGGTTCTAGTCTTTAACAACATTAGATACTTGTGGTCTTTTGCAAGAAGGTTGATGTTATGACCAATGGTATTTCCTTAATAATTTCATTTATAGATCTTTCCTGTGGGATCTCCTTCCACCTCTCTATTCAGACGTGTAAATGAAATGACATCAAAATCTTATTAAAGGCACTTTGAACCAAAGACTATATGATTGCATAATGCTTGAAGTGCTAGATGCTAGGTGCTAGCAAAGCATGGCACTAAAAAGTTTACCCATTTTAACAATGATGAATACTTTTGAAAAGTATAATATAATACTTAACATATTAAAATATACCACTTTAGTTGAAATAATATTTTCAACTATTATTTAACTCCAAATGCCAAAATGACAACTTTACCTCCTGCTCTATTTTTCCAATCACCAGTTATTTTTTTGTCCATCAATGCTCTTCTATCTTTTAGTCTCATTCCTGTCATCACGAAATTTATTGTAGCGGAACTAAAGTTCTTATACCTATGTTTGATTTGATATGCTTCTTAGTTAACATCATTTTTTCCACTAAATTTTGACACTTTTTCTACGTTACCTTATATCAAACATTTATCATCAAACACTAATCTATATCCGATATTTGAGATATTAGCATCCATATCTAAAATCAGGATCCCATTATTATCGTCGATGGTGGGAGTTTTGATTAATGACATTCTACATCTCATGGAGAGTCATAAGAATTGATTTTACCAGACTAGATTATGCAATTTTTAAATTAGAGAAAGTCGTCTTAGATGATTTGGTCATATTAAACGTCGACCATTAGATGATCCGATTAGGAGAGTAGATGTTTTAAATTCGACTTGTGTTAAGAAAGGCAGAGGTAGATCTAGGAAGACTTGGGCTTATTGTATTAAAAATGATCTTAATTTACTAGAACTAAATGAAAATATGACACTAAATAGGACGCAATGGAGAAAAAGGATTCATGTAGCCGACCCCACGTAGTGGGATTAAGGCTTTGTTGTTGTTGTTGTTGTTGTAGATTATGCAATTTTTAATGGTCCCTATGTATTTAGAAGACAATCATGGAGTTCTTAGCCATTTTAACTTATTATATTAATATACATTCTTCTTCTTATATCTTGATTGTGTATAGTTTTAAATCTTAATAAAAGCAATTATGTTAAAGAGGAGAGCACCTCATCACCTAGTACCTTATATAAAGTTGCTTACTTAGGCGATGCCTTTCGGAGTGTGAGGTTCTTCAATCTCGCTTGGGTTCCTAATCGAGCATTTATATTTCCTTTGATGACATTGAATGAAATATGGACTCCCTAAAAGCAACAATATGGACTTCGATGACATTTATAGAGCATCAATATTTCAAATCAACCAAGTTTGTCAAATCTTTTAGGTATTAATAATAGAATTCTGAAAATAGAAAGAAAATTGAATCACAAAATAAAATAGAGATTGTGTGGTGTAGAGCACATCATGTAAGGTGTGTATGGTTATGTGGGAGGAGAACTTTTTTTGAAGTTGATTTTTTTTTTTATATTCTTCTACTATAGTTTCTCAATTCTTTTTCTCCAGTTAATTTTCTGATTGAACATCAATCTTTTGCCCTTAAGGTCCATCACATATATTCAGTGATTTGCCGTCATAACTTGAAGCCAAGCGGAGATACTTTCAAAAGTCTGATAGTATTGTGTACAAAGATGAAAGATGTAAGTTATTCTATCGCTAACTTTAATCTTGCTCATTAAAACTGAGATTTTCACACATTTCTTGCTTTATAATATTTATTGTTTCTGATATTTTAAGCAACTTCTCGTGGATACCTAAAAGTATTGTGTACTCGTCTAATATGTAAATGTAAAGTTCAAATTCCAAGCACAGATCAAAGATGCTTTATGCTGAATGTAGAGATCGGATTATATATCCTTCAATAAATTGTTTTCCAAATGTTTTTATCTTGATATTTATGTTGCCGACATTTTTAGGCACTCTGCTCTTGTCTTGCGTGCAATGACAACTTTTTGTTATGTGGCAAGCTTGTTCTGATCTTTTCCATTTCTACATGCATCCAGAATCCTTAAGTCTCTGCATTAAATTCCAATCTGCTCTACATAACTAGTGAACAAATTAATGAGCCGTCATAACTACTGTTGGTCTAGCTAAAATTTAAATCTTCCTGTGAAATCACTCTTGTATCTCTACCTGTCAAGCGAAAAGTTAATTAACTTGACTTTCTTTTGCATCAAATCACTGTTAAGGTGAATTAAGATAACCTCCTGAAATTTATCTATCCCAATAGTTTTAAAAAACTCAACATTCCGGCTTAATAATTTAATTTCTGGTTCAAAAGATTTAGTGATCAATTCATTGTTTATCTTACATCTTTTATTTTATTTTATTTATTTTTTTGTCTCGATCATCCTTTTGTTCTGAGCATACTAGAAAGGCTGAAAACAAAATGCTCAATTTGTTTTTGTTTTCTTAATACTCGTCTGTTTACTTGAATGCCATGGTTTTGCTGATTTTAGGAATGCATTTTTCATTCTTCTTTTGTTTTTTTTTACATGTAGTACTCGTGTTTGTTAAACCACAGGCGGTGTTAATTCTTGATTATGGCCAGCTCCCTGCATTTGCCAATAATCATTTGTGGTCCGTCATTTTGTTGTAGGAAGAAAATACACAAGTGCTCCTCTTCTCATATGATGAAATGCAAACTAGGTGTCCCAAGTTATCCAATCTTACTTCAATGCAATTTCACTACTATGGGAAGAGAAGCATTGAATAATATATATTCAGTGAAAAGGATCAGGGCGTATAAAGGAGGATTGTGTGAGCATTAAATGCTGTTTCTCTCTTGGTTGAGCTGTAGCTGAATTTCTCTCTTGGTTGTGTCTGAGCTTCATAAAAAACTCTGCCTGCTCCATTTCTCTCTCTCAACAAGCCTATGCTCAGCCCATTTAGATGCACCATGCTTTGCCCTTTTTGGTGTAAGCCCAATCCCATTCAACATGAAATCCAACAATCCTCCCAATTTGTTCTTTCTAATGTCGTTTGATCAAGAAGGTTGAACATATTTCCGCCTTTATTATTGCTTTAATTTTCAAATTAGGGATTCTTTCAGTTACTGCAGAAGCAATTGACGGATTTTTTTGTTCTTTCGGTATTTCTAATAGTGTATTCTTCAAATCTAGCTGAATGATTAGTTAGTGAACTGAAAACTTGCTATTAACTTGGGCGGTTCTTTATTTTACCTAACGTTTTTACATTTAACTTTTCAATTGTTGAAAATTGTGTAATTTCAAAGCTATTGATTTACTTTTTTAAATTTGGGATGCTTAATGTTTTCTACCAGTTCTTGAATTTTGTTTGCCTATGCCAAAAGTAATTGGAAGTGATCATGTTAAAAGATAATAAGATTACTTGCAATTTGCAACTTCAGAGTTTGAAAGCAATGGTAATTAGGACTGCAATTATGAGCTTTATTATGATGATAATATAAAATAGAAAAGGGGGATTGCACATAGCACTGATTTTTTTTTATTTACATGTTTAGCACCAAAGCTCATCTAAATGCCACTTCAAATAACCATCAAATCTATAATCTATATCACATTCAAGTTCTAAACTAACCCTCCATGACCATTTTCTATCATTGCTTCAACCATAAACCCATCCGAAAACGTTTAGAAGAAAATCAGCCTTGTTATCAACCTTCTGATTTTTTTGACCTAGCCTTGTTATCACCACATCCATCGTGTACAGGCCACCTCATCTCACCATCATTTCCAATTCACATTTGCACATTTGAAGGGAACTGTCTATAACCATTTTTGGCCATGTCTCATTCCATTATCCCACCACAAAAGTGAAAGACTAAAAAGCTAGGTGGGCTTGAGTTTGGAGCCCTTCTAGGTCACCTAGCTTTGTACCACCACATCAATCCTGTACCTCTCCTCTGGACTCCTTCAATCTTTAGATTTCCATGCAACCCTTTACATGCTTGATCTTCTACTTAAAGCATCCCAATTCCACCAAAAAAATTTAATAGGTTCATGCGCAAAGGTGGATTTTTTGTCGAAGGATGGGAAGGCAAGGCAATGTACAATTGATAATCGCTACTTTTGAAGAGAACGTCACGACATCTTATCTAGTGAGGTTGTGAACTTGGAAAGATAGAGGAAACTGTGTTGGTATTCTCAATTAGGGCATTGTGGAGGCTGGTCTATTAAAGTGAGGGTCAAGTGAGAGTTATTGAGCAGTATAAGGCCTTCATCAATTGAAACAAGAATTGGTAGGTGCGAGGGTGGAGCGAGTGGGGTGAGGTTATTGACTAGGAAGGAGCCCCTATTGTTTATTTTTGTTAATAAAGGAGGAGAGAAGTTGGAGATAAAAGTTAAAGGTGTTAACATAAGCGATATTTTTGTTGTACCTAAAACATTTGAGTGTGATGCGAGTAAATAGTTTACTTTAGGATTTAGATATATAATAGAGAGGTTTTTAGCCCACTTGAAAACGGTATGATATAGTCTCATTAAAGTGTTGAATCCTTATAGCCAATGCCTTATTTAAAAAATTGTTTGCTTATACAATATTTTTGATTTCAAATATTTTATGTTTATAGATTTACTTCTGTCACACATTTGTGTAATTGATCAACATAATAATTTTAGACATATAAGGCCTCATCATCATCATTATCCTTGTCATGATCATTTAAGTTTGGTGTTTTTGAATTTTCATTTTTATTTATTTCTGCTGAGCATTGTCTGTTGAACTTATTCTTCACAAATTTTTTTGATTGACTTTGTTTATGTAGGTTTAAGTTTATCTTATTTTATTAATAATCATTTGTAATTAATTTTACTAGTTCTTCTAACAAGTATATTATAATCTTATGGTTTTTATGTGTAAGCCATGTGAGTCTAATTTCAGTTGTTACATCTTCAATTGCTATCTCTTTAATATTTTCTCCTTTTAAATTATTTTTTACTTTATGCTTATTGCTTCCTAGTTTGTTACACATCCATATAATTTTTTTTTACTTGTGGCGCATGAACATTAATGATCTTTTACAACCTACATTTGAATTGATACAATATTTCTTGCTTAATTGCGATTTTATAAAATTTATCTTTAAGTCTCAATGATATCTTTTAATTACACAATCTCTTAGAGTTCACATTTTAACTATGTAATTTTTGCTCTAGAATGTATATATTGATTTATATCTCCATTCTTTTGTATAATAGATTTAAGATGTTTAAACCTATCACACATAGGCATCACTATGATTTATTCATGATTCTGAGGTCTATAAGTATAGTTACCAAATGAGTCATCTAATTTCCTATCTTAGTTTATTTAATAATTACCCATTTTGTTGTTTCGTATTTTGCTTAAATTGATCAAATATGATAGGAATGGTGTATAATATTTGATTATTTTTTATTCATGAAGATGTGGGGGCAGCATTTTTTTGCTATGAGGAATGTATCCTCTTGAGAAGGTACAACTTCCCAAGAGAAAGGCCATGCTGACATACTAGAGAGTTTCCATGAATTTGACATTACTATCACTTGAATTTTATGATCTCTAGTTGTGTTTTATAAAAATTGTGTCATTTATTTTCACTAGTTTCAAAATTATCTCAAAACCTTGTTATATTTCAACCATTTATTTGTAACTCTAGAAGTTACATTATTATTGATGTATCCATTCTTTTGTATAATAGATTAATGATGCTTTAACTTATCATATGTAGGCATATCATTTTTCTTAATAATGTCAAATGATATTTGTTAATTGCATACCAACTAAAATTACATATAATATAATCTATTTATTATACTAATTCTATTGCATTATTTTCTATACATTCTTCCAATGTTCTAATTTTTCATGTAGTTTAATGAATGTCTTATTATAACTATTGTTAACTGTAAATAATTGAGTTAAAAAAAACGTAATAACCTACGAACTCCTTCCCCGGGCTTTATAACTACTCCCACTCTTTTTTTAACGTACACAACTGAAATCAAGCCCTCGACTCCTCTAGGCCTCAGAAAAATTGCAAGCAACCCACTTCTCTCTTTTTCACATACAAAACTGAAATCAAGCCCCCTACTCCTCTAGGCCTTAGAAAAATTGCAAGCAACAAAGACATGACAATTTTGCCTCCATGTTCACAAATCGAAGAAACCGTGCTTCTTTGTTTGCCTGCTCCACTCTATATGCAGTTGCGATTAGAACCAACGGGAAAAACAGCGACAAAATTGCAACGTACAAATACTTCGAAACCCTTGTCCTTCCCTACATCACATGTATAAATCGAAGCCTTAGTGCTTCATTTCTATCGCAGTCTTTCCATGATCTCTTATGTTCACAAAACTGAGAGCTAGAGGAGCCCTAGGCTTCATCCATCATCTTTGATACAATCATGACTGGGGCTAGCTAATAAAGCAAGGATGGGATCACAACATAAATATACATTCAGAACTTCCATCTTTCTCTCCTTTCGCTCCACGTTTTGTTCCACATCTCGCACGCAGAAGCCTTAACATCCCAATTTTCATGCCACCAGGGCTGTAAACGAGCCTAGCTTGAGCGAGCTCAGGCTTGTCTCTTGTTCGGCTCGTTCAAAACTAATTCTATTCGAAATTGGCTCGTGTTCAATATAGCCTGTGAACCTTATGTTTGTATTCAACTCAATTTATTTTGTTTTGTTCGTGTTTAGCTAAAAATCGGCTTGATTCGAAATTAAACTCATTTACAAACTCAGCTTGAGCTCATTTTGAGATTTGAATTGCCTTTTTATTGAGCCGAGCTTCAGTTTTTTTTAATAAATATTACTTACCATGTTAAATTACAAATTAATAATGATAGATTGAAATTTGATAAATTAAAATAGTAATATTAAACTCATATGAATAACATTTTCTTACTAAATATATTTAGATAGAAATTAAATTACTAATTATATGTTACTCTTTTATTTATATACATAGGAATGTAGTTCCTCTAGAACAGTTCACCAATATGAGGTGCATGTTACATATTTGCAAAAAGAGGTCGGACTCACATGGCAATTGTTGCAATGCCATAACGAAGATTATTTTAAAAATGGTTGTTCTCTTATGATATATGGTTGGACAACTTGTAATGGAAAAAGTTTGTTGAACTTGGTGAATTGTTCTAGTGGAACTACATTTATAAAATCAATTGATGCTAGTTCTTGTTCAAATAATGTGTTGAAAAAGTTTGAACTATTAAACAAGTTTATTAAGGAGATTACACCACATTGTATTATTTAAGTAACCATTGATGTACTTTTGAGAATCTTGCTGGTCAGTGACTAAAGTTTTGAGCACATTTTTATTTGATTTAAGTTTATGTTTTTTTATATGTTGGTTGCTGATTATTGAATGTCTTGTGATATTAATGTAGGAAAATTATTGATGAATAAATAACTTTTAAATTTATTATTGTACGAAAGTTATTTAATCCACACTTATATTAGATTTTTTGTGTTGCTCATTATTTGGCTTTAATAAAGCAATGTTTCGATAAGATGGTAGCTTTTCATAGGTTCATTTATCCAAGACTTTGATTGCTTGTTTAATGAGGAGACTTTGAAATAAAAATCACGTGTCAAACCTTCAATGGCTTGATTATATGAATGCATTAGAAGAAAAGCTAAGAACGTCGATGAAGAAGATTAATTAGCAATGAGTTAAATGTGTATATTAGTGTTGAAGTATTATCTGGCATTCTTCCAACTGTAATACAAAGGACAACTTGAACACTAGGTAATAGTTCAATAAAATTGTAATTAGTATTAAATAATGTTTTGGAATTTAAATAATAATGAAAGTTATTAAATACTTCCAGCCAATTAATGGCTATAATATAGCCAAGGAGTTGCACACTTACGAAGATTTGAGATTTTAGTACTTAGCCTAACTTGTAATTCATCTTTATATAAACATTATTGAAGTATATTTGAACATGAAAGTATGAAATATAAATTGTGTATTGATTATCATGAAATATTATAGTTTATTAGTTTTAATAATTTTTAATTGCAACTTCATAGCCAAAGAAGAAACAAAATAGATTATGATCGCCTCAAAGATTTAATTTATGTAAAATATAATAGGGCTTTAATTCACATATATAATCATCTTGTTGTTATTTACCCTATTGTTTTAAATAATATAGGTAATGGTAATGATTGGTTAACATGAAAATTGAATGATCATTTAGTGAAGATAATGAATTGGTTTATGGTAAAGAAGAGTTGACATGGAATATTATTACAAAAGTTGTTGGTGTTTACAATAGAAGCTATAATATTCAAGGGAAATTTAATGGCAAAGGGAATAAATTTTCTTATCTAGGCTTAACGTTATAGCAATTGAACATGAAGAAGATGAGAGTGATGAAGAAGAATATGGCTTAGGAGATAATGATGATATTGATGATAGAAATAAGATTTTTTTTGAGTTATGAAGATGATGACGATTCTTTGGACTACTAGTTTAATATCTTATGAAAATATTATACTTTCAAAAAAATTGTATGGTTTTGAATTTTAAATGATTGAAGCTTTGAGAATTGAATATTTTTGCTTAAGCACAATGTTTGTTATTTTTATTATTATGGTGTTGTGCCCTTCAATTTAACAGTCTCATATTTACTTGCGCCTTTATTTGTAAAATTTAAATATTTTATGCCATGTTTGAAATGACGTGCGCCACACTATACATTATGCACTATAGCTCTAAGGTGACCTTTGCGCTATGGTGTGCCATTCGGTTGTGACAAGCATGGGTCATGTGGAGTATGCTTGAGTTATCTAGAATTAGGTGTCCATGTCTAATCTTTTGTGTATGTTAAGGATAAATATGAATAATATAGATATATATGTTTGACGACGTCTTCTCCCACGCTCGGCTCTGCTAGAGTTTTGCCTCATGGCGAACCCTAGCAACTGCTATGACGATTTATCGCATCTGATCCTTTTCTCTCCTCGCTGCGTCTTCTCCGGCGTAGTCTTCTCCTCGCTGCGTCTTCTCTGTCGTCGTCGCTGTTTTGGAAAGCCTATTTCACTGCAGTATTTCCTCGTCGTCGACGTTTGGAAGGTCCGCCGCTCTCCTTTGTTGTCACCGCCTTTCGTTTTCTTTCCTCGCCGCAATCCCCTAGCTTGAGCAGAAAGTCCGCCCTCTGCTCGACTTGGCATGGGTTACAATTCCCCTTTCGGAATTCGCTCTTTCGTCCACTACAAGTTTGCTGCTTTGTCGACGTGCCTCCCTCTTTTGGTGATGACTTCAGACATATCGTATGCTACTGCCCTTGTGGGTGGCCACGCCTCCGGTACTCCTAAATC
>NW_018165782.1:99183-110682 GCF_001263595.1 Phalaenopsis equestris | reverse complement strand
TTTCCCTCATTCTTTTGAGTTGACGGAGGACATTAAGAAACCTGGTAGGAAAAGTAAGAATTATGTCATTTTTTTACAGAAGCTAAATGTATTCAACTTGCTTCCTGCTGTCTTCTAAATTTGGTCGGGAAATTTCTTTATGACCATCCCAAAATGGAGCTCATTTGTAAAGAATTTGAGCTTATGCATCTTATTGGAGAGTGAAAAATTGGACTTTTAGATGAAAGACACATTCTTATTCAACTTAATAATGAAGAGGATTACTCGCGATTATTTGCTAGAAGAGTAATATGGATTAATAACAGAACAATGAAATTTTGAAATGATCGGTGTATTTTGACCCACAGACGGAACCACCAATCATTTCGGTTTGGATTCGCCTCACTGGTCTGAAATTTCAATATTTTACTCAAAAAGTATTGTAGTTTATTGTCTCGGCTTATGGTAAGTCACTGAAAACAAACATTCTTACATTAATCTTTTCTGTCCATCTAAAGCCAGAGTACTTGTTGGGAGAGATATCACTTCAATTGCTTCTGAGTAAATTTGGTTAGACACACAACACCATGAATATTGACAAAAGGTTGTGAAAGGTTGTGATTGAGTCTTTCTGAGTCTTTCCCTTCGTATTGTTTGAACTGTTGTATGTTCGACCACTCCAGTTCTCACTGTCAACATCTACACCTCCACCCTAGACGTCCCTAGATTTTTGCGCGCGTCGGTGGTTTTGGTTTTTTGATCTTATATGTATTTTTTTTTGGGATTTTGTGTTGTATCGTGTGGATTAGGTGCCTTCTTTTAGGCCCACTCATACAACCTATCTGTATCTATATATATATATTGAAAGCCCAAAAAAGCTGATATATTAAGTAGAAAGAAAAAATACAGATACAATGTATGGGAGGGCCCAAACATGATACTCTGCCAACTAAAAAGCCATAAACGGTTCTAAAACTAGAAAAAACAAAAAAATACATTAGATACTTAAATAAAAAACTTAATAGTGCAGATATACATAGTTTCAGGTGGCTAGAGAGCGTCCCAATTTGGTCTTGCCTCTGCCTCTAGTTATAAGGAAGGAGCAAGCTAATAAACTGGTAAGATGATTGCCATTGCCAGAAGTAACCAATGTATCATCCAATATGTTCTTGAGATGGAGTTGACCTCCATTCTTCTTCTTTCTCCTGGAATAGACTTGTCATTCCTCTTCCGAAGTATCAGTCTGATGGGGCGGTAGAGCTGAAGCAGAAGAAATACCAATCGTAGTACCCACAATAGGCTCTAGTATATGTGAAGTATGAGTTGCCTCTACGCCGGATACTTTCTGAAGAAGTGGTGCTGCGTGATCTGCTATGCTAGGGTTTCGCCCGATGGCGAAACTCTGGTTTGATTCCTTCGACTTTCAATCCATCCTCTTCAAAGACGCACGCCACCACCACCCACCCCGCAGAATTATAAAAACCTCTTTGGGGGGGGGGGGGGGGGGTCCTTAAGAGCAACAGACACCTCCTGTATGGTAGTATCCTCCCCAGGTAGAACTAGAATGTCCAGAGCAGTGGGGTTAGACCCATCCTTATTCACTTGAACCTTAGTTTTCAAATTAAGATGGTGCTTGTGACATTTATCAAGGATATGACCAACCATCTTACAGTTGTTACATTGGGTACAATATGGGGGTCTGTGTTCCATGACGATTTGTTGCTAATATCCATTGTGGGTTGTGCCCAGCCAGACTTCAGTAACATCCGGTAAAGTAATATCTCTTTCTACAAGTATTCTGACCACCAAGGGTCTGGATCGGCTGAAAGTAGACAAATATAGTTAAAAGACCCTCTTGGATGACCCTAATAGAGTAGGGAACCTGATGGTGAAAAAAATGCAGCTTGAGACCAGGTAAACTAAACCATACCAGTACTGTGGGAGTTTCATGATTTGGGTCGAAATCAGGAGACCACTTGAGTAACTTCATAGATTTTCCTGCGATATTAAGATATTTCTTGGAGAAAATTCTAGTGTAGTATTCAACCATTGTTAGTTGAATCAACACATGTCTCCTATCCATAAGTCCCATTTTCACTTGCCTACTAGCTTGAGATCATCAACACTCTTTCTGATAACATTCATAGGTGGGTGTCCCTACTGAAATTTTCCAATAAGAGCAAACTTCAATTTTTCCGTCAGGGTGGAAATTTCTTAGTCAGAGAAAAAATTGCTGCTTTTCCGTTTTTCTTACTTCCCTTCTTAACAAAAGGACAATCTGTACCATCGAGACATTCCTTATAACTTGAGGAGAATATCACCACGGACTCCACCTGAGGGGTTCCCACCACGTGTGCAAAGGAGGTCTTTGCCGGTTCAGCCAAAGAAGAAGGAAGTGCCATCGGAGCAAGGGGATGTGCCAGCTGTCACTTGCGGCAAAAAGCTTGCGTCGGGCTGGAGAGAAAGACGGGCACAAAAGCAAAACAAAATAATTATTGTCGGGCCGGAGAGAAGCACTGGCGCAGACGCGAACAAAAGAAGCGTCAAAAATGAAGGAGAGAACCGTCAGACGCGGAAAGCAGAGGCGTAGCGTTGAAACTGGACGCCGACGCAGAAAGACGAGCCACGAAACTTGCAGCTCGACGCAAAAGCTGGCGCGAGGGAGAGACAACGAAGCCGCATAATCCCTACGTCGTTGTCGACGATCGCAGAAAACGAACGCAGAAAACCAAGGATCAAACCAGGGAATCGCCACCGGGCGAAACGTTAGCGGAGCAGCCAGCCACCGCCATAGATATTACAATACACACACACACACACACACACACACATCTGAAGACGCTACTATTCCCGCAGACAATATATCAATCTTTCAGTCTCCACACATTATTGTAGCTCCCTCGTTTTCGGAACCTCATATCATGGAGTCGAGGGAGATTCTTCAGACTTTGCCTGCCCTAGAACATATCACTGATGTTACAGGTGAAATTACCTCTGCTGCTACACTACCGCCTCATCAGGTCCAAAAAGATGTCAATGCTACTCAGATTCAGGGAGATCAGGTTGTGCAACGTCTTATATCTGTCCGACCATCTTTGAATCAATCCATTGATCAATTGAGTCAATCCTCGGATGAGGAATGACAAGTCTACACATCCAGGAGGAAGAAGAAGAATGGAGACATACTTGTGCTCAGAAATTCGATGGATGATACTTTGGTTACTTCGGGTAATGGTACGCACCTTATCAATTTGTTAGCTGACTCCCTTCTGCGAACTAGAGGCAGAGGAAAAATTAAAGTGGGACGTCTCTAGCACCTTTGCGCCTGTTGGTGGATTTTTGGTTTTTTTATCTTTATGTATATTTGTTTCTTTGGATTTTTGTGTGTATATATATATATTAAGGAAGCCCTAGGGCTGATTATATTGAAATAAAAAAAGGATACAAAAAGTTGTATGAGAGGGCCCGGTGGATGATACCCTACCCATACGATACATAGTACCAAGATATCCTAACAAAAAGATACAAAAGACTCAAAAAAAGAAAACATGCAAAAAAAAAAGTGTTTATGGACGAGGCAGTTTAGACCTGCCTCTTCCTCTGGTTCTTGGAGCGGATTCAGATAGCAAACTCTAAAGTGTTGTTCCATTGCCATGAGTGACCAAGGTATCATCCATTAAGTTTTCAAGCTGAACAGTGTCCCCAGCCTTCTTCCTTCATCGAGAAGTGTAAACTTATCATTCTTCTTCTGAAGACTGTTTAATCTGATCTGTAGAAGGAAAGATAGTTGCAGCGATGAGTTCCTGAGTTTGTGTAGGAAAGTCTTTCAATGCTTGGGAAACACATGCCCTCTCAACAAGTAGTTCTACCAACTGATTAATAATAGTAAGATGGTTTTTGTTTGACTCTAAATCGTCCTCATTAGTATTAGGAGACACCTTTTCCATCATCTGAATGTGAATGTTCGCTTCTTCCCTATTTTCAATCACCTCATAGAGGGGAGTCTGAGCACCTTCCACGGTAGGTAGAGCCTGAGAGGATAGTATGTCTACACCAGTAGAAGAAGGGGCAGTGACCAGGTCCTGCCATCCAGGGGCAACCACCTTACTCTCCTCCAACAAACGACCCTTATCAACATTTTCCGAAACAATATCAGTAGACAAACCATTTTGCCCCGTATCCGCCATGAGCATATCAGTAGGTATCACAGGCAGTGAGGAAGAGGGTATAACCTCCGCAAAAATGTGCTGAGAAATAGGTGGGGCTACAACCGATCGTAGATGGGGATGCAATCGATAACAGGATGAAGAGCTATGACCAAACATTCCACAGTGAGAGCAGTATTGGGGATGAGGTTCCATTCACAATCTTCTATCTTCTGTCAATAACCCTGATGAGGGGAGCCAATCCAAATCTCCCCTGGAAAGGGTTGAGTGATGTCGCGCTCTACAAGCGCACAAGCTTCAGATGGTTTGGTTGTATCAAGCATGAGAGTATCGACCTTCAGCGGTTTCCCAAAAGTAGTTGTCAATGTATAAAGAGTTTCATAATTGAAGAGATGCACCTAGATGGGAAAATTAACCCAAACCGGGATAATAGGAGATTCCAATTTTGGATCAAAATTCACTGTCCATTTCAGAATTTTCATAAAGCGATTATCGATTTTGAGAACTTTTTGAGCAAAGAGTTGGGTATAATCTGCGTCATTTGAGAGTTGAATGAGAACGTGACGGTCATCTAGCGAACCAACTTTCCAACTCCCTGTGAGCTTAAGAGAATCAAAATGCTTTCTGATAATCTCAAGCTTTGGATCAGATACAACAGCTACAGCAGAAAACAAACAGTTACAACAGCTTATCCTTCCATCACTTGTCTGAGGCCATAGTTGTTTTCTTCTGTGGATCACTTTCTAAGTCCTTCAAATTTTATTTCAATTTTTGCAAGACTTGTTATGCTGGTTTCATTTATTCTTAAATGGTGCTTTATTAGACTCTATCAAGTTTTTAAAAGAAATTTAAATTTGACTGGGTCATCCCTCTTTTTTGAAATGGTTTATTACCTCACTCTTTTGAATATCTATAATACAGAGGTTGCAAAAAATGTGAGGTCAACTCAAGATTCCACTTCAGAAAGTCCATTTTTCCCAACCTTGCCCATTACCCGTCTATTGCATATGCAAGATTCTAATGTATAAAATAGCATATTTTGAAATAAAAAAAAAGAAAAATGTGTATGATAATTGTATTGAGGCATTCATAAATGCAAGTAATATAGATCAGAAATATCTAATATAGGCTGCTAACAATTAAAATCATTTCCGTAATCTGAGAGTGCTAAAAAATTTTCGAGTGCTTTTCGGGAAGCAATGCGTTCAATTATGATGAAGAATGTTTTTTAGAGTCGAAATAAGCCAATTATAAGCAAGTTAGTAAGTGTTAGTCAAATAGAAGTACAGAAAAATTGAAATATGCGTTCCCAAATTGTGCCAAGGTAAGCATACCTATTTAATGTTGGAATCCATTCAAATAATTGAAATCAAGACATAAGTTTCCTTCATAAGGAGATGATTAATAGGTCTTTGTCAGAATGATAGATCATAAAACTATCCATTCTTCAATCATGTTATCATGTTGAATGATCACTGTTACTAGTCTTTAATACGATTATTTCTTTTTTAATCGAACTAGCGGAGATTTCATGAAAATTCACCATGAATCAAAATAATCCACCCGCCAGATCATGTACCATTTAGCGCTCGGTAGAGTAAATTAATGAGTGTTGCAGTGAAAGTTGACGTAAAAGTAAATGACTATCAATGTCAGAAGCATACAGAATGAAGGCACACAGGTTGAGAGCCCATCCAAGTAATTGCTTGCAGTTTCTAGAAAGGACAAATCTATGTACAATTTTCAAAGAGCAAACTGAGGTGCTTGTCATGATATTATTATGCAAGCAAATATCAAATATGGTGCATGGTATTAATATCTTCATTCCTAGAGAAAGACATTGCGAGTTTCACATGACTGAATACAAAAATCCTTCTGCAGTTAAATTCTTCCTATGTACATAATTTTTAGTGGAATTATTAATCAATGGAAAATTCAACCAATAAAAATCGGAAAAAAAGTCAGATCATAAACAACAACCAAATTAGGCTGAAGGATGGCCAGGATATAGGGTAGTGTTTGGTGGAGAATTTGACCAAAACCTTAACTGAAACAAAGTAATTTTAGGGTTCAATGGTCAAACTTTCTTCCACTCAACTTTTGAGTGTCATAATTGTATTGGCACACTTATGATCCGAACCTATGTAGGCCATTTTCAAACTTGCCGTCCTCTATTTTGTGTTGTCATGTCTGATGTAACCCTATGGTCTGTCATGCGGGTCCATTGATAGTCTTGAAAATGATACGGCAAAACATGAAATTTTTATTGCATTTTGTTATTTTTTCCAGCACCAGATGACGTTTAATTCTGTCTTGTTGAATTGATTATGGTTTTTTTTATGTGATATTTGAAGGTTATTATTATTATTATTATTATTATTTGGAATTGATTTCTTTTTAGTTGTGTAGTTTGAGGGTGCTTACAACCTTTTGAAAGATGCAAGGGAGATGAAAGTGATGCCAATGACAGGCATGTATAATGCAGTCATGGCTGCGTATTTTCGAGAGGTAATTTAGTAAACATGTATATATTATTGGCGATTTTTAAAACCTTTTTTTTGTTAAAGATTTATGCTTCAAATTCCAATGTTTATTTATTTAATTTTTCAAGATTATTACTGAGGAGTATTATTCCTGAAATTGTGGAAGTGATGTATATTGAAATTCATTATTCTTAGGGTTTAGCCTAATTTATTATATTAAAGTAAATAAGCTTGATGCTAGAGCAATTCCACTTTCAAATATGTGGACAATATTAATAGTTAAAAAGCCAACGACTAATCTAAATTTAATCTTTTATCCCTTGGCTGTTGCATCATACATTAATTATTTCTCATCTTTTAGATTGTAAACAGTTCTACTGCCTATAAATAAATAGCACGTCATGACCTAATGAAAACAGTTTCATATCATAACTGAACTAGGATAAATTAAGATTTTGGTGTCGTATGGGATGCTTTTATTGTATAGTTTATTGTTGTTTGAGTTTGTTCTAATAGTAAGCTTCTCTTATAGATCTCGGTCCATTTTTAGTGCTATAGTTTTCACTAGAACATTTCAACTGATATCATCAAATGCATTGGCCAATTTTTTGCAATTTATTATCATCTTCAGTAACTTCCAACTATTTGGCTTTGACTTGATTAAGTTTTATTCTTCATTTATTTTTATTGAGTGTTGTCTGATATATTGAACTTATTTTTCAATAATCATCTTGAACTATTATCTTTGTATGTATCATCAATCACCCTTTTTTCTTTTTAAAATTTTAATCACCATATTTGTAATCATCTCAAACTTTTTTCTAAGTATAAAGAGGATGTACAAGAGTGCACAAACTATGGAGGAATTAAGTTAATGTGTTATACATTATGATTTTGGGAGAGAGTAATTAAACATAAATTTATGATGTGATATGAAAATTGCTCAAAATCAGCTTGGATTCATGCCGGGCAAGTCTACGATGGAAGCTATACATTTATTGAGAGGTTTGATGGAGAAATATAGAGAGAGTAAGGAGGATTTGCATATGATTTTTGTTGATCTAGAAAAAGCTTATGGTAAGGTTCCAAAGGAAGTGCTTTGGAGAGTTATAGAAAATAAAGGTGTTGATATTGTTTATATTCAAGTCATTAAAGATATGTATACTAGGCCGTTACTTAAGTTCGAACAACCTGAGAATTGACCTAGTATTTTCTTATTTCAGTTGGATTACATTAGAGACCATCTTTAAGCCCATATCTTTTACCTTAGCTATGGATATATTTACTGGACATTTATAGGAGGATGTACCTTGGTGTATGCTTTTGCTGGTGATATCTTTCTTGTAGATAAGACTAGAGAGAGAGTTCAGGAAATATTTGAATTATGAAGGTAAACTTTAGTGTCTAAAGCCTTTCGTTGGAGTTGATCTAGAACTGAATAAATGAAATGTAATTTTAATAATAGCAAATATGATGGCGCAGTTTTAATAATGGGTGATTAAGTCATTAAAAGGAGTGAATATTTATTATCTCGGGCCTATTTTCCAAAGTGACTATGATATAGATGGGAATGTTATTAATAGAATTCAAGTTAGTTAAAATGGAGGAATGCATTGGACCTATTTTGTGATAAAAAAGTATGGCTTTGACTTAGAAGGAAAATTTTATAATATGGTGGTGAGACTTGCAATACTTTATGGTGCAAATTGTTTGCTTGTGAAAGAGATGCATAAAATTAGCTGTTGCTTAGATGAGAATGCTCAAGTGGATGAATGACTTTCATTTAGAGACAAAGTGCGGAGATAATATATTCATGAAAGGGTTGGAGTAGATCCAGTGGAACAAGATTAGAAGAGTCACCTTAGGCGGTTTGGTCACATCAAATCTCGACCATCTGATGACCCTGTTAGGAGAGTATATGGTTTAGATTTGACTCATGTTAAGAAGGGTTGAGGTGGGCCTAAAAAGACTTGAGCAGGTTGTGTAAAACTGATCTTAATTCATTAGATTTAAATGAAAATGTGACATTTAATAGGACATATTGGCGAAAAGGGATTCATGTAGCCGACCCCGCTTAGTGGGATAAAGGCTTGTTAATGTATATTTACAATATATGTCATTCCAGTCATTTCTCTTATATAATATTTCTTAATTTATTCCTATTTTTCCATACATTCATTTTAGCATTCTCATTATTAGTATATTTTATTTTGATATCAACGAATTTTTACTCTCAGCACTTGGATTTATATAACATCATTGATTTAATTGTGGTTTTATATGTTTTCAAGATATCCCTTGTTACCTAATATTCATGTGGTACGTCTCCATTTTAGCTATTCAACTTTATCTTTATATTGCTTTGCATTCATCTCTTTATACTATTGCATAAGATTTAAGATACTCAAACTTACAGACCTATGTATCACCTTAACTTCAACTATATTGATTGATAATATTTAAAATTACAAATGTTAAAATTGCATATGATATACTACATATTTATTTTGCTAATTATCGTTTTTCTTTCTTTTAAATATTTGTTTTATTGTTTTGTATTTTTTCTATCTCAATGGATGTCTCATTATCTAAACATTTCTCATTTGTGATAATGTGTAAACCAAGCCACCTTATTTTGAATATTTTTTTAAGGATATCCATAACTGATATATAAAGGGATTGACATGAGTGAAGGGTTATTCTCGTGCTGGTGCTGGAATAGCAAGTCGGCTGAGCCGGCTGCTAATGTGCTTCAGTCCAGGGCTGACTGGACCGAGCTGTTCCCCAAGGGGTGAAACTGCTAATTCCCCCTTGTATTCCTTTCCTTTTATATTAATTCATTTATGGAGTCTTTAAATTGTTTTTTGGATTTTAGTTTTTAGTTTTTGTTGTGTTTCTGATCTCAGTACTGTGTGGACAACAACCATCGTCTTTTTTCTCCCCTCGAGGGTTGTATCCGATGGATTGGAAGTTGCTCCAGCTGCATCTGTCTCCCTAAGTGGTGATTATCTTCTCTAGCCCTTCTCCTCCACTCCCCATAAATGTCGGCTTCCCCACCTGATTCGCTCTGTTCAGTCGGCCCCTTCGTCATACCACAGGGCTGCTGTTCAGACCCTAGCTTGCCTCCCAGCGCCCTGTTCCCCTTTCCTTCTATGGCTGGTCTTGTTGGACAGTCTCCTCGGCCGCCACCTGCACACAACCAATCCTCATACTGTAGTTTCCTTTGCTGTCCTGCTTTCCCAATCCCATGCCAACATCCTTTATTTCACTCCTTTACAGCATCCTTAGCTGTCCAGCCATCCAGACTCTCCTTCCCTACTGTCCGGCTCGTTTCCCCATCAACTAGCATCCCTCTGATCTACCCTACAACCTCAGCCTTTTCCTTTTCCTTTTCCCTTTTTTCTTTTGCCGACGCCACCGTCAGATCTCTTTTTTCGGTTCTAGCCGGAGATTATTAGTTTTATTTCTTTTCTCGTTTGTTTCGTGTTGTAGCCTTATTTCTGTAATAATAAAAGCTTACTTTTTTGTTTCTGCTGATTCCTAACTAGTTCCGATATCATTTGGTAGCAGAGCCAGGTTAACCTTAGTTTTATCCTAGGGTTTTCTAGCATCCGCCTATTCTGGAACCATAGTCCCAAATCTCAAATCCCATCAATTGCATACATCCCCTCTCACCTCCACCAACTAATTTTATTTCACAACCCAAACGTTAACCCCACCAAAATTTTTATTTCATATTCCTTAATCCCTAGTCATGTTACCAAGGAGAAATATGCTCGAGCCTACTCATAAAGAGATACAGCGAGAGCTCCGTGGCCTTCAACAGAGGCTTGTGGAAATTGAAGGGTTGACACGGGAAGAGGGTATCCTTAACCGAGATCTGGAGAGTCGAAGGGAGAAAGATGTGAGAATCTAAATCTCTTCCATGAGGATGATTTCAATGATGAAGAAGACAGACCGCGACGTTTCATATTCTGTTGTCATAGGAGGCCTAGAAAAGGATATCTGAATCCCTCCCAAAGGAAAAATTTTCAAGAGGAGATGTCATATGGAGGCCACAATGACTACGGGATCATAGTAGATTTGCTCGAGTTTGAGGGGCACATGAATCTAGATGAGTTCCTTGATTGGCTGCAGGCTGTTGAGCGGGTATTCGAGTATAAGGATGTGCCAGAGGATAAGCGGGTTACACTCTTCGCTTTTAAGCTGAAGAAGAGTGCCTCCTTATGGTGGGAGAACGTACAACGACAGAGGAAACTGGAAGGCGACAATGAGATTACCAGACGGGGGAAGACGAAGAAAGCCATGCAGAAGAAATATGTTCTCCCTCATTATCTTCAGGGTGAAGCTACACAATCTGTAGCAGAGGGATCTTTTAGCGGAGTTCACGGTTCGATCCTTACAGCTGAAGTGCGAGTTGACAGAGCTAAAGGAGGATACATTAGCATGATAGTTTGGTGGCTTGAAGCCTAATATTAGTAATGTGATGCAACTACAACCTTATCGATCACTTAAGGTTGTCCAGAAAGTAGCCCTGAGGTGGAGAGGCCGTAGAAGTAGAACAGGGAACAATTTTCAGGCAGACAGTCTCCTACAGTTACATCGACCGACAAGGGTACCCCGAGAGAAACTAGCAAGCCCAGATAAGGGCTTGACACTCTAGATTACAGTGGAAAGAAACAAGAGAAAGATAACTCCTCAAATGTTGTACCGGCCAGGAAGTGTTTCAGATGGCACGAATACGATCACATAGCCTCTATTTGTTCCACGAGCATGTTATTCACTCTCAGAAATCGGGGCACCATGAGAAGGATTAGGGACGAGGAGAAAGATGAGAGGGGGGGGGGGGGGGGGGAGGACGAACACCTTTC
>NW_018165782.1:38362-99066 GCF_001263595.1 Phalaenopsis equestris | reverse complement strand
TATGCGCCTTCGAGGGGGTGGGGAGGTTGATCAACTTCCACTAGTTGAAGGAGAGACTCGTGGTTTGACAGATCTTGCAGACAAAGGAAACAAGAGATTCGCAGTGGCTTCGCCACAATATTTTCTACACCCGCTGCATAGTGAACAGAAAGGTGCACAGTCTTAGCATCGACGACGTGACATAGATTATTGAGAATTGGGCCTCACGAATCAGAGGCATTCCCAACCACATTCACTGATGTGGCTGAAGGAGGAGAATCGAGTCGGCATTAATAGAAGATGCTTAGTAGAGTTTTCGATTGCGGGTTAGCTGCAGGATCAGGTGTGGTGTGACATGGTCCCTATGGATGTTTGTTACTTTTTGTTGTGGAGATCGTTACAGTTTGACAGGAGGACTTAGTACCATGGATTCAGGAGCACGTATTCTTTCACTAAGCATGGGAAACACGACGTCCTGCTTCTGTCGGCGAAACCGGAGAACACAAAAGGCTTCACCAGCAGAGTTGCGTCAGTGAGACCGGTTTTAGTGGCGACACAACATAAGAGGACAGAGATACTAACTCTAGACACATGACACAACGATAACATATTTTAAGACCTCACAGTTGACACCGTACAACAACTTCACCATTGGGTAGGAAGGTTCAGGCTACGCTCACAACACATCAGACTAAACTGGTCGTGGGTTACTGTGGGAAAACTCAACAATACAGACATGGCCCACAGTCTCAAGAGAGCGAATCAATAAGGACATGTACACACAAGGGGGGATGACTTTACTTATGCTTTGGGCGACAATGCAGCCGTCATTGGGATCCGGGTGTTGCTAGGATTGGAGACAAGGAATCAGAAGCCTCGACAATCTTGTGAGGCTGACGCCGGTGCGGGGTTATTTCCGCGCTGGTGCAGGAATGGCCAGTTGACTGAATCGACAAGCATAGGGCACTGATCCAGGGCTGATTGGACCGAGCAGGTTCCCTAAGGGGCAGAACTGCGATTCACCTCTTCTCTTCCTTTCCTTTTTTGTTCATTCATTGTGGGAATCTCTAATTTATTCTTTTCTGGACTTTAAGGTTTATTTTTTGTTGTGTTCTTGATTTTAGTTCTGTCAGGACAATCCCCAACGTACTTTTCTCCCCTTGAGGCTCCAGCTGTATCCCTCTCCTTAGATGGTGATCATCTTCCCTAACCCTTCTCCACTCCCCATAGCCCCCGATCTCCCAACCTCGTTCCCTCTACTAGATCAACCCCTCTGTCATACCGCAGGGCTACTGTCTAGACCCCAGCCTGCCTCCCAACACTATGTTCCCCCTCCCATCTGCGGCCGACCTTGCTGTCCATCCTCCCTTGCCGTCACTTGCACCCAACCGAGCCTCCTACAACTATTTACCTTGCTGTCTTGCTATCTCTAGCCCCATTCCAACAACCTGTACTTAACTTCTTTACAGCCTCCTTGGGTGTCTAGCCATCTAGAACCCCCTTCCTTGCTGTTCAGCTGCTTTCCCATCAATCAACACCCCTCTAACCTATCCTATAGTTTCAACCTTTTCTCTTTCACCTTTCCCTTTTGTCGACGCCAACACCTCTCTCGGATCTTCTCTTTCGTTCCTAACTAGAGACTGATTGTTGTTGTATTTTCTTTTTCGTTTGTGCAATGTTGTAGCCCTATTTTTATATTAATAAAAATTTACTTTTGCTTTTCCGCTGAATCCTAATTAGTTTCAGTATCAGGCACAAACTAAATGTTGATTCTAATATCAACATATTTATGACACATTTTTCTTCTTTAATGTGGACTAACATATGACTTCTCTTTATCAATTAAGTTACATGGTGATCTTATGTACTCTCAATGGAAGAAAAAAAATCTCTGAATGCTTACTTACCCTTCCTCTCAACCTTTTTTTGTGACACATACTAGTCAGTTCTCCATCATATTTTTAATCACAATAACATATTTTTAACACATCTTTCTTCATTAATGTGCATTGAATCAATTCTCATGATATTATATGGCTTCACATGATCAATAAAATTATATGATGATTGTATCAACTACGAAAGAAATAAAAAAAAAAAGCCTCAAATGCTTATTCACCCTTGCTCCTAATCTCTTCCACTCTTATCTTTTGCCAAAATGTCTCTTCTAACTTCAATGCTTAACCTAGACAACTTCCGCTTTTCTTTTCATCCACCTCTGCGTAGAAGCCATGACACTCACTCTCATATCTTCTTTCTTTTCACTTTCTTGCTCGACTTTTCATTTAAACTCCCCTCTTTTTTTCCCTTGTTTCTTGTACGAGTACTCTCTCTTGAATATGTTGTTGATTTGCCTTAACATCTTGCTTAAACATGTGCCTCTTCCCCCAATGTCTCTTTTTTTCAATGTGGCTCTCTCTTCGCGCTCTTTTTCTCTTTTGTGATGCTATTTTAGGCCACACTCATGTCCTAGGCTCATCCTTCTCTGGCTTTACACTTGCTTCTCTAACTTATTGTTCACATGCACTAGCTTTGATGACCCAACACCTAATTGCTTTACTTTTTCATCAACTTCTTGTTGTTAAATACTATAATAAATTAAATCTTCCCTCCCTCAACGATTCCCATCATGTACGAATGTATGGGTTTCGAATGTATGCAACCCATTGAAGAGTCCTTGATTTGATCCGACTAAACTGAAGACATCTCATCATTGATATTTTGCTAGATAGAGTTTTGAAGACCAACTCTTTGCGGTAGATCTTTGGTTTGCCACAAGTTCTTTCCCCTCTTCGTTGTTTTTTTGTTCAAATAATGGTATATGCATTTTCTTTAGTGACTACATTTGATGAGAAGTTTTGGTTACGATTTTCAAATTGCTATCTGATGATCGTCATTGTAGCAGTTGCGTTATTCTAAGTTTTTTTGTACATTTAATCTCTTAGATAACTTATCATAGAAAGGTTAGACAGTCAACATTCTCTAAAATGCTTATGATATAAGTAAGAAAAAAAAATCTGAGGTTATTATATAAATTTTTTTTGGAAATGATCTAAAAATGTCGGTGATCAATTAAAGAAGCGCTGATCTTTTGTTCGGCTTAATTGATGACATTGCATTGTCAATATTTTGTTTGATTGTGTTTTAATGACTACTCCTTTGCCATTGATTTTAGGTTCGTCCTGAGAACTTTATTCCTTATATTGATCTCTGGTCCAGTTATAGGGGTTGATTTTTTTTCCCATTGATATTTGTGTTAGGTCAAAGTTTTACGGATGCTTTCATGCGTATCATAAGGAGGGAGTTGATACATTTGGTAATCAATTTTAATCCTATCAATATGCTCAATACATCATTTTGATCACTCTGTGCAGGCTAAATTGAATCACTGTCTTCAAGGTCCTCTGATGAGAAGGAAACAAAGAGAGTCTACTAACACATTCTTGGCCTTCATAATGCCTTGATAGAAACAATGGCAATGATGGGAACAAATCATGCAAAATCATGATTTTTTTCCATTCACTTAATACTTGCATGTGTGCAATAACTGGATGTTCATTGTTTAAATTTTAAAAAACATGCAGAGTTGTGCAAGGCTTGTAGCATAAATAATAAAAGATATGAATTCTTCTAAACTCGTTGCATCCAACTTCATTCTTTGGATCACCTCACCTATGAGCCTTGCTTATAGGGTTTGGTTATACGAACATTAATCTGGATACCTTGTTTATAATATTATTTTGCTTACAAGAAGAGATCGTAAGCTTCTTTGCTTATAGTGTGAGGTTATATTATTTGTCTGATCACCTTTCTATAAGGCTAGCTTGCTAACAAGAAAATATCATAATATCTATTATAGGGGGTATCTTATTATGCCTTTAACACATCGAGTTGTAAATCCTAATATTCTTATCAAAGTTCAAAGCAATAGCTCAAATCAAGTTGCGTTAATAAGCTTTTCAGTCCTAAGAACCGTAAATCTTGTTTATGGATTCTTTTGATAAATATAAGACCAAGTTTTATTAATGGGGACGACGTAAAGTTAATAAGCCAATTGAACTAATTTAATCGATTGGGGAAAACTTAATAGATAAGACTGTATTCATCAAATTTTCCTATTTGTGAGATTGTAAGTTCCACTTATTTGCCTTCTAATAGATGCAAGCCAAACCCTAAACCAATTAACCTGTGTTATCATAAGGCAAATAAACCCATTATAACATATAATCAATGAGCCTTACAATGATTGAAACCTTCAATTAATTTTATAGACCATCACAACAAAGTATTTCATAGGTCTTCTTAAGGATACAACAACAACAAAGCCTTAATCACACTACGTGGGGTCGGCTACATGAATCCTTCTCAAGGATGTAAGCCCTAAATTAAACTTAGGTTAGGTCCATTGTTATCAAAGAGCAAAGCACAAGGCTTTATTTTTGCTTCAAAAATCATAGTGCAAAGTGAAGCGGTGCTTTTATTAATTAAAGCACCAGGAAGTTGTATAAAATTTTTAATATATATAAATACATTCATTAATATTTATAAAATATAAATTTTGGCTTAAAATTTGATATAAAAGAGAAAAAAAATATTATACAATACATAACTTGAAGGCAAATATTGAGGATAAACCTACAAATTTAATTTCGAACAATTTCTAATAGTTTGCTGCAAAAAATAAAGACATAAAAATTTAAAAAAAATGTTAATTAACTTTAGTGCTTCGAAGCACACTTCTATAAAGCGAAACAATGATTCACACGCTTCGTTTCGCTTTGCTCGTGAATCTCGCTTCAAAATGTGCTTTTAAAAAATTTGGTTAGTTCCTATAATAATAAGCCCATTAATAAAAGGTAAACTCACCAATTAACTTTATAAGATATTCCATGCTGTCATGCACACTTCTTCAAGTCAAGTTGAAATTCATGAATAATGCCCATTCCATAGCTTTGAACTATTGTCTTTCTCGTCTTGTACTTTCAAACTGTAAGAGGGCATGCTATGCGCCTTCGAACTATTTAGTGAAGTTGATAAAGCCAATCCTCTCTGAGCAAACAATTTGATTCCAATCTCAAAAGCTCGTATTTGAGGCATTTATTTATTTTTGGACTACTTGGATGCCTAAATGAGACAAGCTATAGTTACTAATTAGGCTTCTTGATTGTTATGGATTCGATGTTGGATTATATTTGGATCACTTGTTGAATTTCCCCAACCGTTTCTCATTCATTAACTTCAAACGTCAATGTTAAATACTAAACCTAAACAACTTTTTTAATTTAGTGCTCTCATATGAGCTGGAAATATAATTAATCATGGGGCCTTGCACCTATAGGAAGGATGGATTCTAGATTTAAATAATGTTTGATTATATATTATGGTAAATCTAAGTAAAAAAAGTGTAATCTACCTCCATAATATTGGTTTGTATACATTGAGCAGCTTTGAAGTAGGTGTTGGCTTTTCCCAAGAAATCACATCCTTTCTTTCCCTTTTTTTTTCAATATTTATTTTAATACAAAAATTACTCTCATGGCGGGTCTTGACAATTGCATTTTTTCTTTCTCGATATGCTAAGTTGAAGCAGGCCTTCTATTTTTCTACATCTTTTATAATATTTACTAAGTTAAGTGTTGCTGAGATGAAAATGCTTAGGTGGATAAGTGGCTCGACACTTACAAACAAAATGTGAAATGAATGTATCCGTGAAAAGGTTAGTATAGCTCCAGTGGCTGACATGATTAGAGAGAGTCGTCTTAGATGATTTGGTCACATTAAACATTGGCAATCCGACGATCCAATTAGGAGAGTAGATGTTTTAGATTCGACTTATGTTAAGAAAGGCAATGGTATACCCAAAAAAACATGGGTATATTGTATAAAAAGTGATTTTAATTTATTAGAATTAAATGAGAATATGCACTTAGTAGGACACAATGGAGAAAAATAATTCATGCAGCTGACTTCACATAGTAGGATAAATGCTTATTGTTATTGTTGTTGTTGTTGTTTTATATTATTTACTTCTGAGAATAACCAAAAGACGCCATAAATGGACATTGACTTCAATGAAATTTCTTCTGAATAACTAGAAACATCCTAAAATAGACACGAACTTTGATCAAATTTGTTCTAAAATCACATGTATTCTATTTGTATCAGACAAGAGTATTGTTCATGTTTGACTACCCTGCTGTTTTCTCATTGAACACTACGTGGCTTTCTTATATGAAAGCATTTTCTTTAAAATTTATGTTTATTATGATAGCAAATAGTCTGACGACTTTCTAATTTGTGTTTAGTGGCTTTGCTAGATTAGTTATTTATAGCACTTTTATGGATTTCTTTCTGAAACCCCTGCAATGTAGAGCAATTGGACAGTGACACTGCTTCTATTAAAGATCATATTTCAGTTTACTCAGGCGCTATTAATTGATTTCAAATGCAGGCTGCAGAATTTTATAGATGAGATGAACCGTCCTTCTCTAAATGATTCAAGATTTTGTTTGAATCTTTATTCTCATTATAAAGATTGCCACTTCTCCGCTTTTTCCGAGAAGCCTGAAATAAAATTGATGCTACTTTTTTGCTTTTACTTTCTGATAACCCGAAAACAAAATAGACTATCGTTACTATCCTGTCTATTGTAATTTTTGCTGCCTAATTCTTGAGAAACTTTAAAGCAAATCTGCCACTGATATTATTTTGGTTTGTTAATTTGTATAAGTATCTTTTGGAATTTACCAAATTACATTGCAAGACGGTGAGAATAATACTTTTTAATAAGGTATTAGAGAATAACACTTGGTTGTGTGATAATGCCTTTGATTACTAAAGGTGATGGTTCATGGTTCACATCGTTTGAAAAAAAAAAAAAAGAAGAAGAAAGCCGAAACTAGATTAAGAATTGCAGGCACATAGCCACATATAATAGAGCATAGATGATGCACAAATAATACATTTATTTAAAGCTATTGTGAAGGAATTGGGAGGGATACTTGGTACGTAGGCAATCCTGCAACACTCAAAACGGATGCATAGAGAAAAAGGGGGGGTGGGTTGTGGAGGGGGCTGAGTTCATATTTTAATTTAATGGCATATTAGTGAGGCATTTTACAGGAGAAATGATGAATGTGAGGATTTCAGCTCATTAAGGGCACTTGATCTTACTGATGGTGGAGAGAACTTGAGGGAAATTATGGAGAAGAGAGACCTGTGGTAAGCAGTTGCAGATAATGGAAATTGTTTGGATATGAATGATGATGAAATTGTTTGGATATGAATAATGATTTATTGGAGCACTATGATGTTGAGAAGGAATCATATCTGGAGTGTTTGATTTTTATGTAAAGTGATTCGTTAATGTCTTGATGTAGTGGATGCTATGACCGGGGGAAAGGGTGAAACAATTCCAGAATAGAGATGGCGATGGGCTAAAGGATGAATAAGCAAGAAGGAAAGAAGTAATGATCCAGGAAATCTCATACTAGGAGATGGATATAATGGGTGGTAGTGTTTAAGTGGTGAAAGGAATTATGCATACAGATAACTCAGTAGGCAACATTTTCCAATGCTTAAAATTATGCAATTAGGCTTTATGGCTTTTTATATCCTTAAGAACAGGCTTAAGCCTCATGACGTAGCTTTTAAATTAGCAAATTTCATGAAGTAATAAGTATTGCAGTATGTTCAAAGCATGTAGTAAGAAGTAAAATATTAGTACATTAAAAAGTAACATATTGATATCTTAACATGGTATAAAGAAACATACTGTACAAGCAAGAAGCAACATATTAACTTCTAAATATCAAATCATAAAATAAGATAGGTTATTCAAAGATCAAAATAAGACATGATAACATAACAATTAAAATATGTTGTATATTATATAGTTAATTTATATATCTCGCTCACTCACTATTTTTCATCAAAGTAAGAACTTAACAAGCCATAAATGTAAGAATTTTTAAATTTAGAAGTCCCCTTTACTCTCATCAATTAATGTGCCTTCATTAGAATTGTCAACATAATAATTTATTTTCTCCTTCGTTTCAGCCTCATCTGTATCAATGTCCTCTTATTTCTGCTCATCATCGATCCCAATCAGCTTTATCTTATCTAATCAATATTATTTAGATTTTAAATCAATGATTTCGTTGATGGTTATAACTTCAATTATATTCTTATTTGTGTATTATTCAGGTAAGGAGTATTTTATTAGGGTTATTTTATTTATATTCATGATAAAGAAACACTAAAGCTAGTTGTGCACGCCACACAAAATTGAAGCTTCATGCACACCTAAGATTATGCCAGGTGTAAGCCTCTTTGAAAAAAATTGAAGCATTCCTCAATGCCCTTCTTATATTATGCAATTTTAAACCATACTTGTAAGTGCTCTACTCAATAAAAAAAAAAAAAATGAAAGCTCCTAAATCTGTGCTTTAGATTATGCTAGGCACAAGCCACATTCACTAATTTTTATCTTCTGCATTTGCGAATGTTTAGTGCCCGTTTGTGATTTTTGCCTGCATTTTAGTTAAATAGGAGCTGTTTCATGCGAGATGAAACTTTACTTGGGAGGTAGCCAATTGAACTTTAGGTTTTTTTGCTGCTGTCATTGAACAAGTGATTATCAGAATAATTCACAGTTGATCAATTTAATGGCGGCATGTTCCAGCACTGTCAACTTATTGAATAAATTACTATCTTGAAGTTAAAGGTTTTTCCGAGCTATTTGAAGGTTAATGTTTCTTTTTTAAGAGCCTTTAACTGAAGCACGTTGAAAGTTCTTGAATCCTGCTTGTAATTTGCAATATATATCTTATTTGTTTGTTGTGTTATGGAGAGCTGATTGAAATGAGTACGTAAGATTCTTCTAAGAATAATGCTGTAGAATATAGTTGTTTGATTTGGTTTGTGTTCCCTACTTGAAAGCTGAGTCTTGCTAATGTTTTGGTGGATGGCCTAATGTAAGCTTTGTCTACAATTTTGATCAGAAAAACAATTATGGTGCATTGATGGTTCTCCAGCAAATGCAAGATTTAAATATTAAGCCAGATTCTGAGACTTACAGTTACATGATATCCAACTGTGGAAGTGAAGAGGATATTGTCAAGGTTTATTTAATATGATTTGCTTCACTGTATTTTTTTTTGCTATTTCAATGTTTAATTGTTTCTATTCTTAGTTTTATGATTTCTTATGAATATATAATGAAAGCTGGTTTTCCTTAAGTATTCTCTCTACATGTTTGCATGAAATTTTCTATATAAACCATAAATGATCTTATTTCTTGCCTTCTGATGTTGTTTGTTTGTATTCTTGTAAATTGACTGTAATACCCCTCACTCCAATTAAGGATACAAGCTTTTTTTTTTTTAAATCATGTTGATTAAAATTTCTTTGGAAACTCACTCCAAATCTTATTCATTTGGATTTTTGTGCATTGAGAAATTCCAAGATGTCTCAGGTTTCATGATCCTATTTAAAATGACAAGCAGGGGAAGAAACTTTGCAGATGCAAGAAGTGATGCATGATCTAGGGGTTGAGGAAGCAATTTGTATATTTCTAATTCTTCATCAACATACCCTCTTAATGACTAGGGCTCTTCTGAATATATGTTTGATTGAAACAGAATAATGTAAATCTTTGTATTCTTTTTATTGTTTTATTTTTTATTAACTTTGTACATAATTCATAATCCAGTTAGCAGTTCTCTTTCGAGTCATATAGAACAAACCATATTTAAGTGATGGTTTTTTCATTGATGACGACGAAGTTAGAGATTGAGAAGTTTGATTTGCCAACTAATTTTGTCCTTTAGAGAAGTAGGAAACAACTCTTAAATGCTGTTATGTGGCATTTTCAGATGCCTGCTTTGATGAATGAAGGTGAAAATATTGATATGGATGGAAAATGTATTTATGAGAATTTGATGGATGTTTATGGAGAGATAATTCTATGAGGTATCACTTAAGCTGAAATTACTTTTCACGACCAAAACCATCTCCAGCAAACTCTATTACAAGCTAAATATATTAAGACGGTGATGTGTTTGTGGATGATGAAGATTAAGCTTGATAAGTATTTTGCTCTACCTCCCTTTTATAAGCACTTTCATGACATAATTGTTCAAATATCGACAGCTTAGAAGATGTGAATAATTCACTTTTGTCTGATGATGTAATTTGTAAGTTTTAAGGGTGTTGATGAAGAAAAGTAAAGTAAGTGATTGTTTGTGTGGGGTTAACCATTGGAGAAATGGTCTAGCTCTAGTGTGTTGGCAAGAACATAAGTTGCCATCAAGAAAGATTCATATAGTTGCATGGCTTTGTATAAGAGAGAGTGGCAAATAGGTGAAAACTACCTTTTGGTGAGGATAATAGTGCTAACTTAGCTGATGTAGATTATGGGATGTTCTTTTTATGCTTGAATATTACAGTGCAATGATCAATAAGTAATTGATTCAACATTCTTTTTAATAACTCATGGTCACACATGTATGTGCTGGGCCTTGAACTCAGGACCTTATGGTTAGTGACAAAACTTTCAATCACTGTGCTAATAGGTAGATTGCACTACTTGACTCAACATGTTCCCTTCATGCATGTCATGAAAAGTTCGGTTCTTCCTAGTTCGAAACCATGTAGGAGATGTATCTGGTGACTTCATTTTAGACTTGTTTAGTGTTATATCCTACTTTGTTTGATGATATTTTGGTGATCGAAGTATCGTCACCATCAATATAGGCTTTGGAACCTCGACTCATCAACTCCCCCTGTTGCTTACTTCCAGTTGTAGGTTTCTTGTTGATGATTTTATTGTTTGCTCTATGGATGATAAAAATTTTTATCTTAATACTTAATATGCTTGCTTGTATTTGCCTTGTCAATTGAACCTTTTGTCTTGTTAGCACCCTACCAAAGACTCTCATTACCTTGTCGAAGAGTTCTATATCTTCTTGGCCCTTGGGTCAACTTTTCGAAAGTCACACTTTGTTGACTTCACATCATTTAGCTTTATTGTAAATTTTGACTTGCTATCAGCTCGACTAGTCATCCTCTGCAGTGAATGCCAGTTGTTATTTTCTAGTAGCCAATTTTAAGTTGTCTTTTAAATTTCACAGAATTTCATTTGCCAACTTTCTTTGGGGTTTTTTCATCTTTGTGTCGTCTTTCTCATAGTTTAGATTCTCCACTTCCTAAACATTGATCTAATACCATAAATTTATATATTATGGCATTTTTTTAAATTATGCAGTGTATGGTGAACTCTAAATTAGCTATTTGTAACAATCTAAACTCTCATCCATCGAGATATTGTCCGCGTTGGTCTAATTGTCTCATAGTTTTGCCTCATTTGTGTAAATTCTCAAGAGGTCACCCATTCTAGAAATGCTTCCATAAGAGCACACTTAACTTTAGATTTTTTTATGAAATTTCAGCTGATATGAATCTTTTTTCTTCATTGTTTCCTATTGAGTGTCATATTTTCATTTAGTTCTAATAAATTAAGTTCTTTTTTTATACAACATGCTTAGGTTTTTTTTAGTCTATTTCTATTTTTCTTAACATATGTTGAATCTTAAACACTCTCTTAGTCAGATCATCAGATGCTTGATGTTTAATGTGACTAAACCATCTAAGACGACTCTTTCTAATTGTGTCTGCCAATGGAGCTACACAAACCCTTTCACGGATATATTCGTTTCACATTTTGTCTATAAGTGTAAAGCCACTCATCCACCTAAGCATTCTTATCTCAATAACAGTTAACATAATTTTATGCTTCTCTTTTATTGGCCAGCATTTCGTGCCATAAAGCATTGTAGGTTTCACCGCCATCATATAAAATTTTCTTCAAGACTAAGCATTACTTTTCTATCACACAATAGGCCCGAAGCATGCCTCCACTTTAACCATCCAACTTGAATACTACTAATAACATCTTCATCTATATCACCATTACTTTGGGCAATGAACCCGAGATATTTATAATGTTCACTTGTTTTAATGATTTGATCACCCATTGTTACAACTATGACGCTTGAACAACTACAACTAAAATTACATTCCATGTATTCAATTTTAGATTTACTCAAACGTTTAAAGTAGACTCCCATAACTCATGCTTTTTTGGAGCCATTTCTCTAGTTTTATCCACAAGAATAATATCATCAGCGAAGAGCATACATCAAGGTACGTCCTCTTGTAAATGCTCAATAAGAGCATTCATAACTAAAGCAAAACGATATGAGCTTAAAGTCTATCCCTGATGTAATCAAACTGAAATAGAAATGTACTTCATCATTTCTCCTCTTGTTCAAACACAAGTAACAACTCTAGTATATATATCTTTAATGACTTGAATATAAGTCATATCGACACCTTTCTTTTCTAGAACTGTCAAAAAAACTTCTCTTGGAACTTTATCGTAACCTTTTTCTAAATCAATAAAAATTTTATTTTGGTCCTTCTTATTTTCCCCATACTTCTCCATCAAACCTCTCAATAAATGTTCATTGATATTTAAGAGTTCAACTTCCTTCTACTTGAGGAGTTTCATAATTTTCCTCACTTAGGTAATTGATGTCCGCATCAGTATTATATACTTAAAATCGTCAAGCGTGTATATTTTTTTATCTTTAGACTGGTGTAATGCTCTGTTACCACTCTCTATAGCTCCAACTCTCATCTAATGTGATATGGTACATTTTGGCCTAATTGCCTCATGATTTTTCTCCATTAGTCTAACTTCCAAAGAGGTTGTCCATTTTAGGAATGCTCCTGCAAGAGCACGCTTAACTATGGAGTGTCTAATGAAATTCTAACCGTTGTACCAAAAGGCACCTTGATGTTTAAGAGTTTGCATTACTTAAAATACTTAATAAGTTACTCATTAGTTTTATAATAACATTTATATTGATTGATGATTTTGTTATTCATAGCATGAAAAAACTCAAATAATAATAATAATAAATAGGCTGTCATAGATATCAATGCAATAATAGAAATAATCAATGTTAAAGAATTATTTACTATTATAAAAAAATATAATTGAAATTTAGAAATTAAATATCATGATTAAAAATAATCGTTATGATATTAATATCATGAAAGTAATATAACATAAGTTTCTTTAAGAGCCATGATTCTTCTACATTTCATTAATTTTTTTTAATATATAGTTTAAAAATCTAAAATTTTATATTTTGGATTTATTATAAACTTTAATAAGTTAGTCAAAAAATGAAAGTTGCTTCTATTAAATATGCAAACATTCTTCAAATTATGTGTCACCATGCATGAATTTTCATAAAAAGTTCTTACACGTGGAATCCATGCAAAAACTTTCAATTTTCTTAAGAATTAAAGCATCCAAACAAATATACACACGTTCACTTCCATTGCCTCTTCTTCATTATCCAAAAATAAGTTTTTTTCATGAATGAATAATTATACACGCGTTCATCTCCGCTGCACCTTGTCCATCATCACAATTTTGTTTCCTGTATGAACAATTGTATACTTTTTCATCTCCATTGTCACTTCTCCATTCTCCAATAACATGTGTATTTTGTGCATGAACTCTTTTTGCTTATAAATATGAGGGAAAGTATGACTTATTTCATTGTAAGAAAAAATTTGTCAAGTGATGAAGAGAGAGAGGGGGGGGGGGGGGGGGCGATACCAGAGTTAATCTAAACAAAAATAGAAATTGAAATATTATTGTTGAATTCAATTAAGGTTATAACGAAAATATTTTAAATAGAAAATAAATGATAATAAATTTAAAATGACATAAGCAAACACCCCTAAAGTGTATTCCATGGTGGTGGTCGGCTAGGTGGATCAAGATAGTTGGCGGTGGTGGCTGCAGCAAAGGAATGCTGGTGACAACAAGGGGGAAGTGTAGAAATGCAGGGACAATTAGAATGGAGGTTGTCCTGGGTGATGATAGTGAGGAGTGGGGGTGAATAGCACTGAGACATTAGGGAATGCGAAATGGAATTGTGGAAGAGGTGCGGTTTGGGTGGCCGCAATACTGGAATTCCTGACTATCATGGGCGGCAACAGCATAGTGGAAAGGTTGGGACAACAGAGAAGAGGTGCGGTTTGGGTGGCCGCAATACTGGAAGGGAGGGGAAGGTGACTAGTAGGCGGAGAATTGTAGAAAACATCAAATCGGGTGTTGTTTCAGGCGGCTGCAATGAGTTACGATTGTAGTGAGCGATGTGGGAGAATGCGAAATGGAATTGGAGAAAAATGATTACCATCTCGGGAGAGAGATACAACCTGAGCACCACCTTCTCCTTTGGATATAACCCTCGAAAGGGAAACATAAGTCGACAACTGTCCTGATAGAAATCGGAAAGAAAGACACAATAATCTAAATCCTAAGTACACAAACCATATATATATTATATATATATATATTATAGTCTCCTAGCATGTTGATCTTATAGACATTTTCAATCCAAAACACGTTCTGATAGAATAACTATGCATCATTTTTTTGCACATTTTGAATTGGAGCTGCATATAGATGTAGGTTTCTCTAATATAATTATCAAACCCTTAAGTCTGAAACCTGCTTCTTTCACTTCTCATACTCAGGGGATTGTAGCTGATAAACAAGTATGTGAGGCAAAATCAATTATGGGATGAAATTTGTAGTAGACTGTGCTACTCTCGCTAGCAGAAGCTTAGGAGAGACCTCTTCTTCTTCACTGGTGTGAACTGGATCTCATTAAAGAATTTCCTTTCCCACCAAGCTCCTATGACAAATTTCAAGGCTGAGCTTCAACCCTTCTGTCGGGACATTTGATAATGGGTACCATGCTAAATCGAATCTAACATCTTAACAACTTCATGTAATCTTCCAAACATAACAGAAAAAGGCCCCATTTCTGATGTGTTGGACCTCTATCGGTAGGGGCAACTCAGAAACGAGTCTATAGATTTGAATGATTTGGCTTGTCTTATTTAAGGTTGACATGCCTTTGGTGTCAGTTCCTCGAACTCCAGATTGTCTTGGACAGTCAGTTGGGGTCTCTCTCATGGGCTCAACTGGAACTATGTGCATCTTTCCCTCCTCAACTAGAAACTGATCCTCTTTTGTGCTCTCGTCGTCTTTAGTGTCTAATGTGTCATTTCCTAATTTTTTCAGTACGCTCTGCTTAGTGAAACAGATTACCCCCTCTTTGTGTGATTTGCTTCAACATTCCCAAATTCCTGACACTTGAAACACCTCATGACTTAGACGGATTTGAAAATGTCGATTGGTGCTCTTTGTTTTCCACCCTGAACTAGTGTCTCCATAGGTGAGATCAACTTGGATGTCCCCCTAGTTATGTTCTAGCTATAGGATTCTAGGGTTGAACCCTGCCTGTAAGATGTGGTTGACATCTAGTGATGTGATCTCTCCACCTTGAAATTGGGGTCTGAATGTTTGACTTGTAGTGAGTGGGCATGAACTGGTGTTTCATCTCTTGTTTCATCTCGGACCAAATAGTGATCTTATCTTTTACCTAACGTTGGTGTAGGTGCTTCAGATTTTGCCACCAAATTAATGCACTATTTTTTAGCTTGTTGGCAGCTAGTTTTACCATCCTGTCCAGGAGACGTCCTGCCACTCAAAGACACATTCCAAGGTCTAGTTACTTTTAATGAACTCATCCAGATCCATGTGGCCATCGAAAATTGGCAAATCCAATTTTACTTCCCAATTATGGCTTCTCAGATATTTCGGGTCAAATCTTTGAGGTAGATGTTCTTCATTCCTCGAATCAACATGATGGAAGAGATTTACTCCATGCCTTCGATTTAGCAAGCCACTGTTGTGGCGACAGGCGACTCATCTGGATTGTCTCCTCGCAAAAATGGTAAGCTTCTGTTGTCGTTGGCGGGTTTCCCACTGCATATATTATCTAAAAATCTCTTGAACCGTTCTTCGTAAGTTTCCCATAAATGACACCGTGTCCTTTCCCCTCGATCAGACTTCCACCTATTGAAACCTCGGCAACATGGCTAGTTTTTAGGATTGGAAGATGAAAGAGAGTGTAAAAAATGATTTAGGGCTTCTAATTTTGAAAATCAACAAGGGAAAATTAAGGTTATGTCAAATTATGCTATGGTTTGGGAATAAGAAAGAATATATTGGGTGGAGATGACTTGGATAGGAGCAGATGCTAGGAAAACTTAGGATATGATTAGGGTTAGGCTATCTTTGATACCAAATGATACCGAAGTTATCTTAAACCACAATAGAAATTGAAATATTATTGTTGAATTTAAATAGGGTTACAATGAAGACTCTTCAAATATGAAATAAATAATAACAAACATAATACAACATAAGCAAACACCCCTAAAGTGTATCCCAGAGTGGTGGAGGTCAGCTAGGTAGATTGGGATAATTGGCGGGGGTGGTGGCAACAAAGGAATTTGCGGCAAAGAGGAGGAAGTGCAGAAATGCAGAGACAACGCGTGGAGGCTTTCCTTCGTGATGGCATAGAGAAGTAGGGGCGAACAACTCTGGGATAGCAGGACAGAGGTATTCCTTGGCTGTTGTGGTCGGGAGTGGCCCAGTGAGAAGGCTTAGATAGCAGGGAGGAGGTGCGATTTAGGCAACAACAATGCTGGAAGGAAAGGGAAAGTGTCTGGTAGGCAAAGAATTGCAGAAAACAACAAATTGGGTGTTGTTTCCGGTGGCTGTAGCGAAGTTCGGTGATAGTGAGCGATGTGGGAGGATGTGAAAGGGAGTAGGAGGAAAATAATCACCACCTCGGGAGAGAGATGCAACCTAAGCACCACCCAATCTTCGGATACAGCCATTGAATGGAAACGGATGCCGATGGCTGTCCTGACAGAAATTTGAAACAAAGACACATTGTAATGTGAACCCTAATAAACAAATCTTATATATAATGAGAAATAATATATAGAATAGGTAGAGAAAGAGAAATTGGAAGGTGATAGAAAAGAAAGGTGGTAGACAAGAAAAGTGATAGAAAAGGAAGGGCTAGACAGGGATGGAATCAAGTAAGCAAGGAGAGGTAGAATTGGACCATGGTACTATAGCTGCTCCAATATCACGACCCAGCAAAGCCCAATATGTTGTACTGTAGCTGCTACGGTACTACGACCTGGTAAGCCCCGATATGTTTTCACATCAATATCTCGGAGTTGGGATGAGCGACTTCATTTGTCGAAGCTTTAGGTTTTCTGTAATACAAAGTCAGGTACGCGACATTGAACGTTGCAAAAAAAATTTAGTATTTTGACAGGTCTTGCACAACTCGTCTTGATAGAATAAATATGTATCATTTTTTGGTACATTCTGAGCTAGAGCTGCGTATAGAGGCAAGTTTCCCTAATGTAACTCTCGAACCCTTAAGTCTGAAAACTGCTTCTTCCACTTATCATAATTAGCGGAATGTAGCTGATAATCAAGTATGCGAGGCAAAATCAATTCTTGGATGAAATATGTATCTGACTGTGCACTCTCGCTAGCAACCACTCAGGAGAGACCTCTTTTTCTTCAGTGATAGGACCTGGATCCCATTGAAGAATTTCCTTCCCCATCCAGCACTTAAGACAAATTTCAATATTGGGTTTCATCCCTTATGTCTGGACATTTGATAATGGGTGTCGTGCTTAATCGAATCTAACATCTAAATAACTCTTATCTAATCTTCCAGACATGACACAAAAGGGTCCTCTTTATGACTTGCTGAACTTCTCTCAGTAGGGGCAACTCAAGAATGAGTTTATATATCCGAATGGTCTGAATTTCTTTAAACAAGAATGAGTCTATAAATATGAATGTCTTTCTGAGTTTTATAATTCACGGAACTTTTCACATATAATTTTATATCAATATGTAGGACATTGTATTTGTTGAAGACATACATAACTTTTGATATTTTTATTATGAAATTTTCTTTTGTATTAGGCAAATCATGTTTATTTTTAATTTGTTATCATGCAAAGTTTATATTTGTAAGAACTCTTTTTAAATGCATAAATATTTTGTATGCCGATGCAAAATATTTAAATCCATATGTTTGAAATGTCAACACGACTTATGTTTGTAAAAAATCTTAAATATGTAATATTAATTTAGTATTTTTGAGGGGTCGTGGTCATGGATCTCATCAATAATTCGACAATTTGTCATAAGAAAGTCTCCGCATCATCTCTGTCTACTTTCATGTCACCTTTGCTAATAGGCTAACTTCTCGGTGCCCTCCTTAGCTTCACTGGTTGGGTGACTTGATCGCTTATCTCTTGTGCGCCTCGACAAGCAAGATCTTGCAAGAGCTTCTTTTCAACATTATTGGGTTTGAGGTGATTGTTCTTTTGATGACCTCCCTTTAGTCGCGCGTTGCCATTTGTTTTATCTTTGCAAAAATTCATTCTTTCATGAAATAAAAGGGTATACCAAGAAAATGTGAGACTTCTCTTCTTATCTAGTTTGGTTGCGTCAAATGAGGCACCTAAATAATCTCTCTAGCTTACTATCTTGTGTGGTCTTGACCTAGAGTGATGGCAGAGGCAGCACAACCTCTGCCCCTATAAAACCTAAAATTTTTAATTTTTCAAGTGTTGGTTGGTTGTCCCCCATTGACTGTACCCCGCTCTTTGGAACCCCTCTCAACTTTCGTGCTGTTAACCTTTTAGTTCTTGAGTTTACTAGCACTTGTGTTGTTAGTTTATAGTTTTCCCGCACTTCTCATATTTGATTCCCTTTGTGTCTTGTAGTGTGCAATTTTAGCATGCCACAGATTCTAATGATTGTGGGTTTCTTCCTTCTCTTGTTGCTTTTAGCTTTACGAATCTTGAGACGCCACATGGAGATTTTGATTTACTAAAGTCGTATCCCATAAGTAATCTTTCTGTTACCTTCCCATCTGCTTTTTGGGTGTTCATTTCTTTCCATCTCTTTTTCATTGATAGGTCCTCCACTTAGCGGCCCTTCTTGAATCGCTTCTCTGGAAGTGGTGTGGTTGAAATGTTGATTCAATGGAAGGACTTCAGGACTTTCTGTAGGGTTCCTTTGGAACCCTTGAAGGTAGGTCCTTGTGCCACGCTTAGGATTCTAGAAAGGCATTGCAAAATGTTTCTAGCCACCAGTTAAACTTGCTGACCATCCCAACACTTGTCCACGTTTGTGGTTAGCAACTTCACTCTAATCAAGCCACTAACAAGTCAGCAACTTCAAATTACTGAGCTGCTGACTTCGTCGACCCATCATCTTTTTTGGAATTTTCAACTCTTGCAAGTTCTCAGGGAGATGACTTCTTCGGGACAACTTGTACCTCTGCAAGACAATGTCTCTAGCTTGCTTGAGCCAAATTGTATAGACACATCGCATGGCATAAGCATGCCTTCATGTAAAGTTAGAATCATTGCATTTCTATAATGCATATTTTGACCCTCATATGCATCCTATTCTCTTCATTAGTTAGCCTATCTTATATTTCATTGAGATGACATCATGGCTTTAAAGTCATTTAGGAGTTAGAAGGCATCTCCCATCCAGAGGGTGTAAGTTTTATTGTCCGTTTTTGTGCAACTTTTTCTTATGATTTAGCATTCTAAGAGGCTTTAAGCAATGCCTTTCTTTGTGATTTCACATGATGCCTTTTCCATGTTCATAATCCCACAATGCCTACACATTTAAACCATGGTTATAACAAGTTCAAACCATGTCCGGACAAAGGTTTGAATTAGAATTTGTTCAAATCAATTTCATTTGCAATGAGTAGTTTGGGGATGCTGGAGGAATTAATTTTGTCTGAAATAAATTGTCAGTTATATTTCTCCATGAAAATAAATATACAACAACAACAACAACATATGAGGCATATAAATTCAAAATTCCCAAGCTGAATGGATGCGTGACTTATTCAGCATTTCCATTGATTGTCACACAGCAGAAAATGTTTATGACCATTTTCATCCTTTAGGATTGTACGGTTCAACACTTTCTCCTTTACATACCACTTATGAATCATATGAGACCCACAATATCTATATGATAAATAATGGTGCGTAAGATTTTAGGGATGGATATTTATTGTATTAGGACTTGCGTTGGTGTACTTGGGATGCCATATTGTTCATGTTTTCTTAGTGAATCTTTTTTTTTTATACTCGTAATGATTTAAGGTACGTATTTTATGGTGAAACTAAAATTCTTAAGCTTTGCAGGGTTCCTTTTGTTTTAGAGCTAGAAGTGTTGGTAGGCTATATATGCTGTATGGGGCAACTTTAGGAGAGAACTCTTAAGACAACTAGAAAAATTCTTGAACAAGTTGGGAAAGACTTTAGCTAGTTAGGTGTAAGTTTGCATCATAGAGTTTGTCTCGATACTAGGTTTTATGATTGCAACATTCAAGATGAGGAAACAAGTGTGCCAGAGATGCATGAATTTGGCGGTTGGTGTACTTTCAATGTTCATTGATAGAAATTTACAATATAACATTTATGCTATAGATTTCTCTTGCACGTATTCAGTTCATATGGTATCTCGGGTTGGTGAAATTGCATGGTGTGTAGCCGTTAGTTCTATGAAATGTTAAAGTTCTCAGCTTGAAAATTATAAGTCATGACGTGATCCAATTATGCTAAACCATTGGATTAAGAGGGAGAGAATTATAATTTCCTATATTTACCTCCATTAAGGAAAGTTTTTCCTTGAAATGATACATATTAGAACTGATTTGGAAACTTGCACTGTATATGGTTTGCTTGGAAGTGTGGAAGTGCCTTAACCTTTGAAAAAATCTTTGATGCTTCTGGCTTATCCTTTACAAGTTATGTTGTAAATGATATAATGCCTAGGTGTGAATCGAAGCAGTGTATTATGTTTGAGTTACATTGGTGGAGTGTATTCCATAAGAGATTGTGGCTGATTGATTTGAGGAGCTTCCTGAACTCTTAAATATTGTGGGGAAAGTGTTAAAATGGTGCGTCAAGTTTTCGACTTAACTTGTGCTTGTTTTATTTAAATATTAGAGTTTGCTAGGAGCTTTGAATGCAATTGAGCTAGTCATTGTTGTATGAATTTGAAAGAGGGTTAAAAATGGATTTCTTTCTTTATTAAGGCTAATGGGAGGTTGTTGAATTGGTACAGGGTTGATTGGGACTTTTTTTTTTTTTTTTTTTTGGGGGGGTGGGGGGGGAAGGTGTGGCCTTCAGAGGGTGTGGTGGTGGGAGACCCAATACTTGTTTGAATTAGGCTAATTTTGGTTGATTTGGTTTAGCTCTTTAAAGAAGCAGTTTAATGAAGGTTAAATGGGGTATGATGGGTTAAGAGGTCAGCCAAGGGTTTTATTTGAGTGCATACAATGGGTTTTGATTTTTTGTAAAGTTATTGGAGGCAAAAATGGAAGCATGGGGGGTAGCTTTGTAGTTGTTCTGCGTTTTAAGGGATATGCTGGGATGTAGGGAGGATTTATTGGATAAGTGTGGGTGGGTTTGTGGGCGGAGGGTTGGATTTGTGGAGACTAGGTGAAGGGGGAAGAATTATGGTTGTTAGATTTGGGGAGGCTTCTGAGCCATTTCCATGGAAGATTGGGGCTTTGTGGAAGAGCAAATGGGCAGTTGGGGATGCTTTAATCACTAAGAAAGTATTACCTTTTGAGTGATTGACGAGATTTTTGAAATAATAGGATGAATGAATGTAGCTCTAATGAAAAAGAATGAGAGGATAGGTTACCAAGCACAAAAATTCTCAACCTTGAAAATTTTGTTAAGCATTGAAAAAATGAATTCTCATTCATTCATATTTCTATTTATAGCCTAACTCAATCAATTCAAAATTCACATGATTTTACATGGAGAATCTTGTTTATGTCGAAATGGCCAATGAGAGAAAGGATGATATTAAGCATTTTTGACAAAATTTATGCCACCAATGCATGGACACCACTTTCACTTCTCTTCTAGAAACCACTTTAAAACTCACATGATTGCATCACCAAAAAGAAAAGAAAAAAAAAAGAAAGAAAGAATGAGAGAAAGAAATGTACAAATTTTAAAAGCTTGGGCCAAAATTGGAACATCCATCATACAAATAATTTGGGTTTGAGCCTAGTTTGGAATCTTGTACTAGGGTTTTTATAATTTGTTTTTGACTTATCCTTCCCTTTGCCTTCTTATTATTTCTTTGAGCTTTAACATTATTTTGTTTGGCTTCTTTCTGGCTTTCAAAATCTTGTATTTGTTCTTGATGTTCTGCAACATCTAGTTTCCTGTTTATGTAATTCATTGTGGTTTTGAAATTGCGTAGTTTGGTTGTAGATTATCTCCTAAATCTCATGTTTTTAGGGTTTTTTTTTTTTTTTAATTTCTTATGTTCTCAGTTGTCAACAAGCAATGCATAATACAACACATGATTTTTTAGCTTTTCAGTGCAAAACATATACAAAGTGCAGGCATTCGTTAATTAAGGTACATTTTCCTAGAAATCAACAATGTTGCACGGGCTTTGCCTCTTTTATGTTTCCACTTTTTCTTAGACCGATGCACCACTTTGTTAACTCACACCAAAAAATGCATGCTTCTTAGTGTTAATGAGTTTTTTTACTGTATTCATATTCATTAATTAGTGCATGTAAGGCAAATAAAAAAGTTATAGCTTTGATGTTATGTTTGCTATAGCATTATAAAGATAAAAACTCTATCTCATCTAGATGGATCTTTGACTTCCTTCCAATTATTTAGGATTTATCATGCTGCTATGGTTGTTTTGCCCCATCTTGTGATGGGTTCATAGTCATCCATCCTTCTGTTACAACAGATCACAGTTCCAAATGGGTGCCAATTTTGCTATGAATTAGAATATTTCATATGTTTTTATTTCCTTTTGTTTCTGTATGCCTGCAGTATTATGATGAAATGCAACACACAGGAGTTCAAGCAACAAAATATGTTTACATGGCCCTTATTAATGCATATGCCACCTTTGGGAAATTTGAAAAGGCTAAACAGGTAGACCTTTCATCCTTGTAATTTCTTTTTTTTCTTCAGTAATTGTAAATCTATTTTAGCTTAATTATTGTTTTGCCTTTCATGTGAGTTCTTTGGATCATGAATTTATTTCATAAATCATGAATGTGCTTTTCATATGTGTAGCTGTGATTGGAATTTGTTACATCTTTTTTGCTGAAGCATCAGGATATTTGTGAATAAAATCTCATGCGTGAATTTGCTGCCTTGATTTTGCTATGCCAATATTTGATGTATATCATTGGAATGAAATGCTTGAAAATATGTTATGGCCTATAAATAATCTTACACCTTGAGTTAATGCTAAAGGTTTTGATACATGAAACTGCAAGCAAAGATCAATAATGTTCGAAAAGTCGGCTATTACTTTTATGCCAGTAATTGTGATGGAAACTTCTTAATTTGAGCTTCTAGAGTTATTGATGAAAAAGCCATTATTTTTTCTTTTCTTGCTTCTTTCTGTTAAAATAGAGAAGGCATTGACTTGGGGTTGTGTGCTAGGGAAACATGGAATTTGCCTAGGGAATTGAGTCCTTTGTTGGGCAATGAATCACCAATTCAAGAAATACAGTAGTTAAATGATATTTTTAACCTTTCGTTTATCATATATAATAATTAGTCATGTTAAATCAATCCTAGCCCAATGCTGAGTTCAATGCCTACAAGGACTGCGTTCAACTTACAAAGATCTGAGTGAGTGCAATAATCTACAGGTACAAATACTTGTTGGCATGAATTCCAACTGCATTTCGTAAATAAACTCCATAAGGCCCCTTTTTATGAAAGCCATGATACAAGAAAATTGTCTACATCTATTAAAGAAACTTATGAAATATTGGCACATGCAGTGGCATTTTAGAATTTGTTCTGAAATCTTTCCTAACTCAGACCTTCATAGTAAGTGTAAAAGCCCGTACTCTCACTCATCAAGATATTTGTCTAAGTTTAGCCTAATGACCTCATAGTCTTTCCTATTGATGTATCTTCCCATAAGTTCATTCGTTCCATAATGCTCCCATACCAGGACACTGAATGATGCGAGGCGTCCCCTCGTAGATGTGGAAAGCGGGTGCGGGAAAACAAGAGCCAGCTGTATTGGTTGGCATGGGGGCCGGTCCAAGCTTCTAGAAGGATCGAACTGCCCAATCGGCCTTCCTTTCGCATCTCCTGCCTAGATCAAGCACTTGGAAAAGGGTGGCAGAGCCGCCAGGGCCTCTCCTCCTTCCTTTTATGTGTCTTCTTTGTTTGGCAGTATTTTTAGGGCTAATTTCTGAATATTTCTGGACTCTCTACCACTTCATTTTGTGTGGGAGTTTTTTTCCTTATCTCTGTCCTTTCTTCTTCATGTAAGAGTCCATTTAGTTGTTGTTTTTAGAGTTGGGTAATTTTTATTGTGTTGATTTCAGCTGCCAGTGTGAAGCCTTTTCCCCTTTGTGGGTTGTATTCGTGGATGTGGTGGTGTTAAGGTTGTATCTTACTCCAAGGGGGTGATGTATCTTCCTCCCTTTTTGGCTTTTTAGCCCTCCTCCTTCCCTAGCCTCCACCGCTTCATTTCTTGCATTTTACCTTGATGTCCTTACAATTCTGCTTTTTCCCATCGCTACCATCAGCATTCCTTTGCTATCACCACCCATGCCAACTATCACGATCCACCTAGCCGACCTCCACTATCCTTGAGATGCACTTTCAAGGTGTTATTTGTGTCGTTTTATGTGTTGGTCGTGTTATTTTTAGTTTATGTGTGCTCTAACCCTATCCTTATATCAATAAAAGTTTTCTTTTGTGGGTTGGGATTTCTCCTCTGGTATCATTTGATATAAGTGCTAGCCTAACTCTAGTCTTATCTTAGGGTTCCCTAGCTTCCGCCTTTCCCCCCCACCTGAAAATTTTCTTTCCTATCCCAAACCACCCATTCAAAAACTCAACTCTAAATTCTCTTTGCTAATTTTCGAGGCCAACAATCCCAAATGAAAGTTATACACCTTCAAAAATTTTCCTATATCATCTTTCATCTCTCAACCCTAAATCTTAACCATGTCACTAATGAGATAAATGTCCGAGCCTACCCGGGAGGACATACCGTGAGAGATCCATCGACTTCAACGGTGGATTACGAACATTGATAATGAAATCCATCGGAGGTTACCCTCAACCCTGATCGGGAGAGCCCACGGGGAGAATGAGGAGACGCGAAGATGAAGCGGGAAACACAGTGTTAGTTCCTACCAACTTACTACCGCCAAAAGTTGCAGACTTCAGCTTCCGACGTGGAAAAACGACTGGATAATATCCAAGTTTGTCATTGCCAGAAAATATGGTAAATGCCACACATTTAGACATGTTGAGGCAGAATCACAACCTTCATCAAGCAAGGCGTCATAAAAAAATGTGATAATGATGCGACATACGCTGAAGAGCAGTTCAAACAAGAATTTCAGCCGATGAATCTTCCCTCCGTGGAACTCTCTCTTTCATGGATACATCCAATGTCTTTCCTCCATGTGATCAAGAGGAACATGCAATGCTTGATCTGATTGTGGTTCATCACCTTCTAGAAGATGTAGAACTCTTTATTGAGACATGTAAAGATCACAGAGACTAGAAGCTATTGAAATTTAAAATTTTAGTGGATAATTTTAGTGACAACCAATTGATAGCATCACAGGCAGCTACAGTTCCAACCCCCACCCCCAGTGTTCCAGATGAAGATGTGAAAGACCTGTGTGAAGTTCTATTTAATGGAATGCAGCAGGATATATCAGTTCTTCAAAACTTCAAAAAGTCGGTGGGAAGTGCCGAAAGATAATAAAATTCTCCCATCAATCAAACGCTTGCAAACCCTCAACAAGGTTGAGGGCTCCAACTTATCATAGATAAGAAGCATATGAGGTCTTTATTTGTTTGGAATTTGGTTCGAGAGAACCTACATAGCGGTGTACCTTCGGCTCATATTATGCCCCATCAAAACGGATCTTCAGGGAGGTATGCTTTGGTAGCTAGAGCAGTCTCCAGTGGGATCCAAGAACGGCTTACGAGAACCAGAAGCTTTGATGAAAGAGGTCAAAGCTCACCCAACCCTAGGAGACTGACGCGAAGCGTCCCCACTTAGATGCAGGAAGTGGGTGCAGGAACTTCCCGCCCATATGTGGGAAAACAAGATTCAACTGAACCGACTAGCATGGGGGCCAGTCCAAGGGGAGGTGCAAGCTTCAAGAAGTATCAAGCGGCCCATGCGACCTTCCTTTCGCATCTTCCGCCTGGATCGAGCACTTGGAAAGGGGCGGTAGTGCTGTCAAGGCCTCTCCTCATTTCTTGTCCTCATCTTCTCCGTTTGACAATATTTTATGGCTAATTTTTGAATTATTTCTGGACTCTCCATCCCTTTGTGGGCTGTCCCCGAGGAGGTTTTGGTGGTCGGTTGTGTGTCACTCCAAGATAATGTACCTTCGTCCCTTTTTGGCTATCCAGCTTTTCTCCTTCCCCATAGCCTCCGGTCACTCCTAATCCCCTTCCCCAGCTTTCGCCCCTCCATCCCCTGCATTTTACCTTGTTTTTCTTGCAATTATGCAGCTTCCCCTTGCTACCATCAGCATTCCTTTGCTGCCACCATTCTTGTGAACCATTCTGATCCATCTAGCCAATTTCCACCGCCCTTGGGATGCACTTTAAAGGTGTTGTTTGTGTCGTTTTATGTGTTGGTGATGTTATTTTTAGTTTGTGTGTGTTGTAACCCTATCCTTATATCAATAAAAGTTTGCTTTTGTAAATCTTTTGTGGTTTGGGCTTTCTTCTCCAATATCACTGAACTGAACTTTGAGTTTCAGATGAAATTCCAATCGCTGCAGCAAAATGCTTCTTGATCTTTAAGCAATTTTATAATCTTGTTTACTTAAGTAGCTAACATCCTCATCAGTATTCTTAATTTAGTATTATCAGCTGAGCAAATTGGATTCTAGAGGTTGACACGTACGTCTTTCTCGTTTCCGCAATATTGCGGAACACAAAGGACCACGATTATTTCTGTGACTGCGGGATTCCAGTGCCCACTTGTTTTTTTTTTCAGGAAGTTTCCTTCATTTGCTTTTTTCTTCTTTGGTTCTTACCTATTTTCTAGTTATATTTAGGTTATTTTCTAACGGAAATACTTTATATGTGTTTCATTTGCTATTTAGGGAATTTTTGCGATTGTTAATGTGTTTAGAGATGTTTGCTTATGCTCTCCAAAGCATTATATCATTTACTTTCACCATTGTTATATTGTTGTTTTGTAGTTTTTTTTTGTTGCTAATATCAACTAAGACAACAGCCTAACATCGTTTATCCCCCTTCAAACATCATTGATAACTCGTATTATCACCCCCTCGCTAATCCACAATCTCCTCCCCATAAAACCTATTTTTAAACATCTTCTAGGAGCTCTGGAACAGTATTAAAGGTAGTCCCTATAGATTCGAGAGGTGTTTTCCACTATGCAGTGCTTGGTTTTATTTAGGATTCAAGAGGTGGTGCCATTGGCGTAATAATTTATTTTGTATAGTATTTTGCTCCCATAATTAGGTTTTTGTAATGCTTTGATACAAGTTTTAATAGATCAAACTCTCACCATTCAAGATATTATTCGATTTGGCCTGGTAACCTCGTGGTTTTGCTCATTGGTGTAATTTTCCAAGAGGTCATTCGTCACAAGAGTGCTTTCGTGCGAACATGCTTAATTTAGGAGTTTCAAATTAAGTTAAAATGTTACATCATAAGGCTCCTCGATGTTTATGAGTTTAGATTTGTTCTATATAAGGGGTTTTGCTATAAAATCGTTGAAACTATTACTTATTAATCGAACACTTTCATGTATAAGTATAGATGACAATACATATAAGATTTGTAATGCAATAAATTGAGCAATTATTACTAAACACAGTATAGATGTTGTATCACTCAATTATTCTAGCAAACAGAGTTGTAGGCAAACAAATCAACCTACCAATTTGCACCACAACAGTGATCAATGGTGAATTGTGATAAAATGAGTGAGTATTATGACTATTAAACATAATGTATATGATCAACTCAGTTACACAAGCTTAAATAATAAATTCGTTGAACTGTAATGCAACAAAACATTCAAGTGTCTGTACACAATGTTGATGGTGATATAAATAAATTGTCTCATTCTAAAGGGCTCCCACTTAATTGTCACGAAGAGTAACATTGATGCAATGTTTTGGATGACAAATTGGTAAATGCATCTCATTGATTTATCTTGAATTTTATAAGGAACTTTGCATTATTTTATTTCAGGGCATCAATAGCCTTATGTTTAATTACATCCAAGGATACAATGCTGAGAATCCTTGATAAAAAGTTCACTTTGTTGAAAATTTAGCACTTAAAGAGATACTTGGGACAAACTAATGAGTAATCGTACTTAAACCTCGTTGAACACTAATGCCATAAAACATACAATTGTGTACACAATCTTGATGGCGATATAAATAAATTATCTTTCTAATGGGCTTCAGTCATGTAGCGGAACATTGATGCAATGCTTTTGAATGACAAATTGGTAAGTGCTTCTCATTGATTTATCTTGAATGTTATAAGGACATTGCTTATTTAATTTCAGGGAAGCAATAACTTTATGTTTAATTACGTACAAGGGTACAATGATGAGAACTTGATAAAAAATTCAATTTGTTGAAAAGTAAGCACTTAAAGGGGTACTTAGGACAAACTAATGAGTAATCGTTCTCAAATTGGTTAGTTGGTAAGTGGGGCCCATGTGGGATAAACTCTTCTCAATTAAAGGAATGCTTAGTTACAAGGGCCTTACAGCTTAAGGAAGGAAGCTATCCAAAAGGCAGAGACAACAGTTGGGAAGTTGGTGCCAGGAATGATGGTTCTATAATTCATTAATGGGAACACCTGATAACGAGACTTAAAATCCTACAACTGCTATGTTGGAAGATGTGAAAAATGATAGAACTGCCAAGTAGTGGGATTTATGGTATCATAGAGGGCACATGCCTGATGGTGAGACTTACAACTCTACATTAACTAGAAAAATTTTTGAGAGAAGCTCAAAGATAGTCATTATGATAAACATAAAAAACCACTTAGGTAAAAGGATGGGATTTATAATCCTCAAAGCGATTGTTGTAGCTATACAACAGCAAATAAGAAATGCTGAATGGCACAACCTATAGTGTCGCAGAGGGCATTCCCATGGAAATGATTAAATCTTGGGGTTTATAAATCTATGACAACTAGGGAGAGCTGCCTAAATGTAATACAACAACATGTTATATTGGACTTATTTACTTCTTTTAGGTAGAAGAGGCCTAGTACGGGACCTACAATCTAGCTTTGCCAGGGCAACAATCCCAACAAATGGTTTTATATCACTTATAAAGGACATTATATCACTTAGAAAGGACATCATTGGACTCGCCTAAATGTTTTAGAAATTCATGCATTTTAGTCTTAATGTACTTTAGATTTGGAGTCTAATGAACTTCCAGTAAGCTCGTTTTACATTCTTGTCTAATAAAGCTGCATATGTGTAGTTTTGATAACTTCCGAAAGACAGTTTCCTAGAAGGATGGGTCCCATAATCTTGTCCTATAGACAGCACGGCACATTAATAAAGAACATGATGCAAACGAGATTGTTTTTTGAGCGATCTTTTCTATTTGAAGATACATTCAGGGTATGTAATTTTCTGAAACTATATGCATTTGCTAATTACATTTGTGCCTGGGATACATAACATGTGCTAATGTATCATATCTAGCTGTCGAACTTCGATTACTTAAATGATTTTGTGAAGCCGCAAACTAACTTGAGCTCACATTAAAGTTGTAGAAAGGTGACCAAATGACTGAACTATTTTGTAAGTTGGGTTGCTTTCAAGTAGAAAGCCTAGTCCATTAAGCATTAAAGAGTAGTAAGTAGTACATTTGCTCACTTAGTCTAGTGGTCTTTAAACATAAGGTCATAAATTCAAGGCTTAACACATACTGGTATGTATGTGAATTAAAAAAAAAAAGGAAATAGTAGTAAGCCAGAACTAAAGCAGCAAACATCTGGTGACATTCCTCACTGAACTTTAATCAGAATCTATTACAGCTTTGCTGATTACGTCAGACCTTGGATGCTATTATTACAACACTTTGATGGAGTGAACAAGTACTAGTGTCTATACATCAGGATCCTCATGTAGAGCTTTGGTCCTTTTGTAGATGAGTGCTAGTTAAGTTGAAAATTTTATGTTTATCATCCTGAATTACCAATGAAATTCAGTTTAATAAACATAAAGAACATCTTCGTGAATGAACTCAGAAGCCATTGAACATGTTATTTGGCGTAGTGGCGGCCAACATTCCTTTCAACTTGAAGCTTAGTATGGTCAAAACTGCATGTTCAAGTGGGCACATACCTCTGAGTTCATTCAACATGCGTTCCATTTGGCTATATTGCTTTTATAATGATCTGTAATTCTTCTTATATTGTTGTTAAGGCATATTTTCTTTTTAATTACCCTTTTGTTTTTGAAAGCTTGTTTTAAAGCAAGTAATTGATAACAATTTGTGAGTAGCTTTCAAACTAATATATTTGAAGCTTACACTTAAAACATCGAATCTTCTATATAATTTTTTTCCTGGTTTGAAACTTCTTTTTCTACTTCAATTTCCATGTTTGCTCCTGCTAATGTACTTTTTGCCTCAAATACTAACTACTTGAAGGTGATTCGAGATGCTGACATTCCACATAGATACTTGAACGAAATCCGGAGTGTACTTGTATCAGCTCTTTCTTCAAATGGACAAATATCTGAAGCGCTTATTGCATATGATGAAATTAAGCAAGCTGGTGACAAAATTCAACCCAAAGCTGCCATAAGCCTCATTGTATGTTAATATAGCACTCTTTGAATTAGACTGATTGACCTAAACTATAAAGAAATGAAACTTGATGTTTTTACATATATTTATAAGAATTTCCATTTCATCTCAGGAAAACCTTCAAAATGAAGGCAATTTGGATAGGTTGCAGCAGCTTCTGGATGACTTAATTGAGTCAAGCTACTGGTTTGATGGGTGCAGTAGAGTTGTATTGTATTGCGTGCGGCACAACTTAGCTCGGTATGCTACATGATATTTTATAGTGTTAGCCTCATCTTTTGTTTTTCTTCTTTGGTCATGTTAGTACTGTGTATTGTTATATTGCATTCCAGAACTGCAGTCGAGTTACTTGAGGACCTCAAGAAGAAAGATGAATCAAGTACATATATTGTTATTGATCAGGTTCTGATTACAGTTTCTAATAAGTGTTATTTATGAACATTTTCAAGTAGCTTATTACTCTTTTTTATGGTACTTATCCTTTTGTTTTTAACATTATGCAATTCCTATCTCGTTTTGATAAACTTTTTTTTTTACTGATTCAATGGTTATTGCACGTGTACGGTTACACTTAGTAGGAATGCCTAAAATAACAATAAGAATTTCTCTTTTATCAATCTCATAGAGCTTAATGTTTCATTTCCCTTTAATCAATCTCATAGAGCTTAAATGTTTCATAGATAGAAAATAGTTTTTCTAATCTTGATTTTAGCCGTTGGATCTGTAAAGGATGATCTTTTCCTTTGGTATGCTGCACAATGATGCATTATTTCAAAGTAATGTGTTTAGCCGTTAAAAGATCTGATGCAATTAAAGAAAAAGTCGAAGGAATAAGTACTTATCAAAGGTGTAGTAAAGCAAGGGTGGTGTTATGGTTTATATAGTAATGTTCAGCAACTGTTAATGTTGCCCAGAGCTGAATGAAGACTCATTAACTTGCTCAAAAATAAAAAAAATATCCCTGTTTTGGGATTGTGGATGAACAAAGGTGTAGCACTTAACAAATATTTTTGGGATCTAGGTTATTTGAGGTATTGAAATTGAAAAATAAATTATTTAGGGCTTAGGTATGACAATTGAATCCAATGAACTTTATAAATAACATGTTTATAACTTGTGCGATTGTTAAAATTGTCTCCCCTCAAATATCTTTTTGGGACATTTTTTTTTAAAGAATAACATTTCGATATTCAGTCTTTCATTCAAACTCTCCATTTTTTTGGAGAGCTTATACACAGGGAATTTTGTCTAATTTTCTTCTTGAAAGTGTGAAGAGAGAGTGGTTAAAATATTCTTTTATATTTTTAAATTTAGCTCCTTTAATTTTAACACTGAATTGAATTTTGATTTTGTTGTAAAGGGAGGAAAAGTTGTTACGTGATTTTTGGTCTATAGTTAAATTGGTGCATATAACACTATCATTGTCAGTCTCAAGCCCGGATGTAAAAAGTGGAGGGTTGCCTTAGGTAGTCGACAATCAGCGTAAAATGTGTCGAACAAAATCATGACATGAATTTTTTTTATCTGAAAATGTGACACTAAATATGACGCAATGGTGAAAAAGGATTCATGTAGCCGACCCCACGTAGTTGAATTAAGGCTTTGTTGTTGTTGTAGTAAAATTGGAGCATATGGTTGCAATCATTAATAATGGCGACACACTACCGAGCCTCAAGGATATTAGATGTAAAAAATTATTCAAAAATGTCATTATAAATAATTTTAAAGGGAATTATTGCTTGTGATATTTATTTTAATATTAGTTTATGCTTTGTTAGCTAACAAAATTACAACTAAATTCTTTGATATTTGTTTCTTTAAATGATGAAGGAAATATTGAGAACAATAAAGTATAAATGGCGGGCATAGGTGTGAAGCCTGGCTTTTTTTATTTGATTTAAGGGGTATTGATAAAGGAGATAATACTAATGGTTTTATGTTGTTCTCTTCTCTTAAGATAGTAGAGACCAAATTTTTTCTTGAGTGAGCCTATTTATTCTACTCATGCTCTGTTTCTGAACTAGCCAAACAAAGAGAAAAGAAAAGTAAAGATTTAACTTAAGTAAAGTGTATTAAAGATGAAAATCGAAAAATAATTTTCTAGAAAAAGATATTCAAGATAGATGAGTGAGTTGTTTGATAAACTTTTTAATGAAGTTTCTGAAAATACGATTGACCTTAGTGAGTGATCTTAATATCATGAATAATAATAAAACGTTTCATTTTTACCGTCGCATTAGTAAAAAAAAGTTGATGAGGCTTTAAAGAAAACCAAGGGTGGAAAATCTGTAGAACCTGATGTTATCCCTATTTAAGTGTGGAAATATTTGGGAGTTTCTTGGCTTACTAAACTCTTTAATATTATTTTAAAAACTAAAAAGATGTCTGAGGAGTGGAGGAAGAGTATTTTGGTCCCCATTTTTAAGAATAAAGAGGATGCACAAGAGTGTGCAAATTTTAGAGGAATTAAGTTGATGAGTCATACTTTAAAGTTATGGGAGAGGGTAATTGAACATAAGTTAAGAGGCATCACAAAAATTTCTCATAATCAATTTGGATTTATGTCTGGCAAGTCTTTAAAGGTATATATACTAGAGCTGTTAGTTGTGTTGAAACTGGATGAGGATTGACCAAATATTTTCCTATTTCTGTTGGATTACATCAGGGATCGGCTTTAAGCTCATATCTTTTTTGCTTTAGTTATGCTTGGTCTTACTGGACATCTACAGGAGGACGTACCTTGGTGTATGTTTTTTGCTGATGATATCATTCTCGTATAAAAAACAAGAGAAAAAGCCCAGAAAAAACTTGAATTATGGAGGTCTACATTGAAGTCTAAAGGCCTTCATTTAAGTAGAACTAAAACTAAATACATGGAATGTAATTTTAGTAGTATTAGCTCTAATGACAGAAGTGTGACTTTGGGTGATCAAATTATTAAAAGGTGTGAACGATTTAGATATCTTGGTTCCGTTGTTCAAAGCGATGGTGATATGGATGGGGATGTTAATAGTAGAATTCAAGTTGGTTGGTTGAAGTGGAGGAATGATTAGATTGAGAGTTTACACAGTCCTAATAGATTAGAAGTAAAGCGTCTTAAATATGTCAATTTCTCTTGAAAAGATCGTAACTGCTTTAAACTCTTAGGGGGTGACATTTCTAATATCGTTTTAATCTTTTATGGGTCAATTTCGATCCCCCGGTGTCGAACAACAAATCCAAATCCAAGGAACTTCCCAGAAATGACACCAAAGGCGCACTTTAGGGGATTCATCTTGAGATTAAATCGTCGCAATCGTTTGAAGACAATCCTCAAATCATACAAATGATCCTCTTTTTATTTACTTTTAATGACCAAAATCCACATAGCATTCGACTTTATTGTGAATGAGGTCATAAAAAATTCTCGTCATGGCTCGCTGATAAGTTGCTCCAACGTTCTTCAATCTGAATGGCATTACGATGTAGCAGTAAATCCCAATTGGAGTTCTGAAAGCTGTAAATGTTTCCTCTTTCGGTGCCATCTTGATTTGGTTGTACTCAGATGATCCATCCATAAATGAGAAAATTGCATGTGATGATGCAATGTCTACCATTAGCTCTGGAATTGGTAATGAGAACTCATCCTTCGGGCATGTTTTATTTAAATCTCTGAAATCCACGCAGATACGGATCTGACCATTCTTCTTCCTGACTGACACTATGTTGGCTAACCATGTTGGATATTGTTCTTCTTGTACAAAGTTAGCTTCTATCAATTTTTTAACCTCAGTGGTGACCTGCTGCTCAATTGCTCAGCGCATCCTCCTGGGAGCTTGCTTTACTGAAGCCATGGAGGGGTCTATTCTGAGTTTATGAATTGCAACCCCTAGCGTTAGACCTGACATCTCATCATAGCTCCAAGCAAAACAATCCTTGAATTCCGTCAATAACTCGATTAAATCTGTAGACTCTTCATCACTGAGCAAAGAACTTATGAAGGTTGGTCTAGGATCTTCCTCTGACCCTAGATTTATTTCTCTTAATTCATCAACAGTCGACTTAATTTCCTCCTCAAACTCTGGAGGAGCATCTTCTATTCCAGATTCCTTAGGATCATCTTCTTCTTCAAAGCAACATTCATTGGGATTACTAGTAACAACCAAGCAAAATTCTGTATCACTAATCGGCCCTACTGTGCCGAAACCAAGACCTTCCTTTGATTTAGAATCTCGATTTTTAGTATTCCACAATTCTTCAAAAAGTTGCAACCTGTATTTTGATAATTTATCTAGTGTTAAGCCATGTTGAGCAAGTTTTTTGACACACAGAGAGTAATAATCAAAAGGTAATTTCATTAATTCATTTGAAATATCTTCTTCCAAATTTACATTAATTTTAGGACCAAAAGTAGAACCACGATAGAAATTTATTGGTTTTAATCCCCCACCACGCACTTCCTTGACCTCCAAACCCTCAATTTTGTGAAAATTAATAGGGGTTAAAGTCATGGCCTGTACGTAGTGGTTGATTCTATCATATATTGAATTGTACTCATCTTTTCCATCTTCTTCCAAAGAAATTTCAAAACGTGGCGTCTTCTGGCGTATCATCATGGTATTCTTTCCGGTCTTCTCTTCTTCTGAACTTTCTTCTAACTCAATATTGATAGTCGAATTCCTTTGTTCAATAATCTTCCCAACTCTTCCTCGTCCTCGTCCCCAGCCTTGATCTCGGATGCGAGGACTAAAAGAGTTTCCAATTTCTCATTTCGGAGGAATGGTGGAAGATCGTTGAACCGGTACCCGACTATTCGGTTCTGGTAGTATTCTTAGATTTTCAGCTTTTCTTGGTACGGCATCTCTGGAGAAAACTGTCCTTTTCACGGGAGCATAGTAGGCAGCATCTTCATGAATTCCGATCTTATGCACTGAGAATGGTTGCAAGTCCCCTTTTATGCATCGCTCTTGTCCTTCTTCAAAATATTTTATACACTGGTGCAATGACGAAGGGACCATCTTATATTCATGAATCCAAGGTCAACCCAGTAGGGCATTGAAAGAAGTTTCTGAGTCAATGATATGGAACTTTGCGGGTGTTACTAGATCACCAATTTCATAGATTGTGTTATGGATCCAATAGCTCTCTCTCCCTTCTGGTTAAAACCTCTCAACATCATTTTATCGGTGGAGAGCTTACGAATGTCAATTTCTAAATAGTTTAAAGTCCGTAGATTCATTATGTTATTATGTTAATTCATTATGTTAATTGACGCTCCTGGATCCACTAACACCCTTGAGAGCATGAACCTTTCAATATTAACTGAAATATACAAAGGTCGGTTATGGTTGGCAGTTCCAAGCAACAAATCCTCGTATGTGAAAGTCACACTGAGTTGTTCCTTTAACGAACAAGCCTCATCCAAGGAGTCGCTGGCCAAATGGGCTAAGCAAATATTTGGATCAAGTAGAGCCTTGATTAATGCCTCTCTCATCTCTTTTGACAAGATCAGAGCATCATAAATGCTTAGCTTGGCTGGTAACTTCCTAAGATGTGCCAGAACGTTGTATTCCACTTTATTACTTGTATTTCCGGTTTCTTCTTGAGTAGATAATTCTTTCACTGGCGGAGTTATCTCATTTTGGGTAAGTATTTGTTTTCCTTTTATTCCCGGATCCATTACCGGCGGCAATACTTTTCCTCTTCTTAAATACACTTATGTTATTTCTTGCATTTCTTGAATTGGACCCGGTGGTTTCTCTTTTGCCACAGTTACCCATTCTTCCAAAGGTGTTTCTGAATTTGAAGCTTCCAATTCAATAGCTATTGGCTTTCCTCATAATTCAAAGGAGGGTGCTTCACTTTCTGCACTTTCATATCCTGTATCATTAGCCTCTTCACTAGCCATATTGACGAGTTCGTTGGGATTTTGTATGATTTGAGGGTCAGCATAAGGATCGAAATTCGAATTAGATTAAACGTTAGTTATGTTATCACTATCATTACCAGAAATAGTAAAAACGTAGCCAAAATCAATCATCTCTTCATTGCAAACTCCCGGAGGAGTGAAAAAATAATCATACAAGGTTATCGGTTCGAGAAATTTCTCCCCCGCATCTGAGATAACCACTCGAAAATGTGCAGCTTTCACATTATTCTTTGTGATGTCGATCTTTTCTTCTTTGATAATTTCTTTCTCTTTTTCTTCTCCTCTTCTGATGTGACTGACAGTTCTGACTCTGCAGGTTGTGGAATCTAAATGGAGGTTTATGCGAACACAGTTTGAATTTGATTTAATATGAAGATCTGGTCCATACTACACTCCATTCATCATCCGCTGTGTAGGGATCAATCGGATCGACCGAAATCATATTTATGGACCCTCTTTCAGGTTCATTCAAATATTCCTTCGGGATCGTTATGTTTTCATTCTTGTAATTTCTCTCCAGCCAACCTTTGAAGCTGAAACAGTTTTCTGTGGTATGTCCAATCAGCCTGTGATAGGGACAATAGTTGGGATGATCTTTCTTATCAACTTCATTTGGCTTCTTGGGTTCTGGCAATGTAAATTCAGTTCTTTTCACCAAACGTCGAAACATTTTACACACGGTCTCATCCTTAAAAGAGTAGTTTATGTTCATCCTATCTGTCAAGGTCGGAGCCTGTCCCATGTTCGTATTGTAAGATCTCTGCTGAAACTGTCGCTGACCATAATATTGACTATTTTGTTGAGAATGCTGAGCTTGTTGTTGATTATTCTGTTGCGGACGCTGATAATTCTGCCGAGGCTGTTCAACTTGAATCTGAATCGGCTGTTTACCTCTATCTACCGTTACCTCTATCTACCGTTGCCACTGTCCCGGTCTTCTTTTCAAATGTCTTCATTGGTTTTGATTTATCAGTTTTCTCTTGGAACCCAAATTGTTTAACATCCTCTTATAAACTTACAGCTTTACTTAATAACTTTTCAAATGTTTGAATGGTAAATCCTTTAAGCATGAAGGCTATCGGACCGTGTATGCTCTTGAGCAAGATTCCAATTGCATGTTGTTCTTGTAATTGCGGCTCGCACTTCATACTTTAATTCCTCCATCGCAGGATGTAGTCAACTAGAGTTTCATTTGGCTTTTGTCGCTCTACCACAAGATCACCAATGGTGATATGGTGCTGAGCTCCAGCAAATCTCTTGATAAATAAATCCTCTAGTTCTGCAAAAGTCTTAACTGAGTCGTTAGGTAACTCGGTGTACCAGTCAAAAGCAACCCCTGAAAGACTATTCACAAATTGTCAGCAGAGCGATGCTTTACTACCCCCGTGTTGCAACAACTTGCCCGGAAGTGTGCAACATGCTGACGAGGATTTCCTGTTCCATCAAATATTTTAAAGGTCGGCGATACAAATCCCTTTGGGTATTAGACCAAATCGAACTCTTCCGGGTATGGCCTTCCCCTTAAGACTGATGATCCTCCTTTGGATTGAGCTAAAGCTTTCTGAACCTGTGCTTTCACTATTTGCTGAATGTTCTTTTTTGGTACTAGAATCTGAACTGGTTCTCTTTCTGGTGGATTGTTCCTGCTTGAAGGGCCAGGGTCGTTTCTTCCTTCTGAAACGGGCACAACTTCTGCACAAATTCTGCTCGATTTACCTCTGGAGAAATAGTTAATGGAGATTGTGGCTGACTTTGCAGTCTAGCGACAACAGCCATCATCTCCTCCAACTTTTTCGCCATCTCAGCCATTTGCTCATCTCGTATTTGGATTTCCCTTTGCAATTCATCATAGGTGCTTGCCTCTGCAGGTTGTGGGGCATCACGCGATGATGAAGAGGTTTGGGTTTCAACGACGAGAATGTTCGCATATTCTTCCACATCATCCATCATACTCAAATTCTTATTTTCATCATTTTGTTGTTGCTCTTTTGATAACTTTGCAGTATCAAGCCTAAGCTTCTCCAAGGTGCCTTCAATTGAATCTCCCTTAATGACTTTAAGATCAATTGGTTGACCCTGGTGAACTTCTGTACTTATGTTAGATTTTGGTATGACAACTTCCATTCTATTCTGGATTTTGGCTCTTCCCTGGGGAGCGAGCTTCTTGCACTTGCTGATGACTTCTGACTAGTCTCCTTAGGCCTCCAAACCTTCCCTTGAGATACTGATTACTGGAGACGGGGTGTCTCGTTGATGGCATCAGTACGGCGAAGGGAAGGAGCGACCCTAGTGCGCAGATCGGATGCATCAGTAGGCAATCTCTTACCACCCACTAAGGGCAATGATCTTGACACTGATCGTGATTTATCTGATTTTTTTTTTATGGTATTGAATCTGGTAGTAGCAGTGTTGGTGATTATTCGATCTCCTAATTGGAGTTTGACAGAAATTTGCGGTGGTGGTACCTTTTTAGGTTTCTTGGCGGGCCTATGAACCTGTCGAGTAGATTCATATTCCTCCAATATCTTAATTTTCATCGATGTAGAAACAACACCTCTCATTCTTCTTAAAATTTCAGGTACTAAACAATTGTCTTTTCGTGCCATCCTTTCAAAAATATGGCAAATCTGTGTGAGTGTCTCGGACTTCTTTCGCCTTTCTTCCTGATGAGGTGGTGAAGGCAATCTAGCAGCAATTTTGTGTATGCTTTCTTCTCCGGTGGTAGCAGACAGAGGATGGAACCTGCTCCCCTTGAGGTGAGGTGAGGTTTCCATTGGCTCAACTTCCAGTAAAGTTGTTGCATGTGTTGAAGCCAACTTAGTTGTTTGTGCTTTCTGAGCTCTTAATTCTCTCCTCCTGTGGTTCCTTCTCTGGGAACGCGTCAGTGGAGCATGCTTAGAAGAAGAGTCAATTTCAAATGCATAGTTCGGAGTGGCAAAATCATTTGTTGAATCATCTTCATACAAAATTCCTTTTCCTTTCGTAGTTGGAATAGCTAGTGCAGTGAGAATGGAATTGATTTTCACCTTCTTGAGAGAAGGAAAATCACAGTCACCATTTAGATTGAATCCAGAGGACGGTTCTTGAACATCTGAAGCAGTCATTTTCGTTATCACATGAGGTGATTTTCCAAGTAACACCTCAAATTTTTCGAGTCCGGACAAATTGGATTGTGGAAGCAATGTGATGAGAATTTATATCTGTGATTACGTTGAACAGGAAATTCAAGCTTGGTGACGCCATTACTTCTGTCAATTGTAGATTTCTAAGGTCATTACTGGAGTCGAGCGAGGTTTCTATCGAGCGGGGGAGTCTTCAGTCGAGCGCGAGCAGAGAGGTGAGGGTCTCTGTCGAGCGAGATCGAGTAGAGAAAAAGAGAGGGAGAGCCGAATTGCAGGAGCTGGAGATTGGCGAGCGAATGGAGATGAGCAGGAGCTCAGGATAGGCAGAGGAAGCAGACTGCGAAGGAAGAAGCGATCCCTTCCTTTTAGAATTGGAGCGGGGTCAATAGTCGTTACTCTGGAAGCAATTGGCGGGGAAATTATTGAATTCCAAAAGCAGGGGAGGATTAAATGGAAAACATTAAGACCTAGATAATTTTAATTAAGACAAAATTTAAATAATCCATTTGAATTTTGAAATTTAAATTTCAAATTCAGGTGAGCTGGTAGTTAGTCCGAGTCCAGCCTGAATCAAACCCGAGTCTAATCTAGGTTGAGCCCGGGCCCGCGCATCGGTAATAAAAAAAATGTGTATCGATATCCGTGCTAATTGCTTGCACGCGAAATCATAAAAATATGGGTGTCCTTCCTAGCTAAAATCGACGTCCCGGACGCGTCCGTGTGGTCTGTTTCGTCACCTGGGGTCGTCCGGATGAGTTCGCCGGCGGGCGAGTTAATTTAAGCCAAAATCAAGCGGTGTGCGATGCGTGCGCAAAATATGGGGTTATCGAGCGTTTGGGTCGCAAATGGGTTCCCTAGGGGCTGGTCCTATTAATGTAGGAACTCGACTCGAGTTTCATGTGCCGATCTTAATCAACTCAACGGGATGCCGAGGATTTGGGACCGCCCATGCGAAACTCGAAGGAGTGACGGGGTGGCTCGAATTTTCTAAATGGTGTGGGTTCCGTACTAGTCCTCTATGAGGGTCAATAAGAGAAGCCTAAAGCTAGACCCTAGGCTCTAAGGAGAGACATGAAAACCTCATCCGAAAATGAGGTCAACATGCATATATATGGTGAAGCTATTAAAAATACTTATAAGGTAACCAAATAGTTTGAAGTTGAAATTCATCATGAATTTGTGTTGCTGTTTCAAAAGTAATTTTATATGTGGCTTTTATGCTTTACTGTGCTGTGCCACAAAGCATGGCAATTTGCATCCTTCATTTTCTTTGTGTTGTAATATGCGGAACACATTTCACACTGATAATGTGTGAGCATAGTCGTGAATTGTTTCTTTCAATGTTTCTTCAAGGAGTTTAGGATTCATCTAAAGATGGTTTATCTTCTATATCCCCAATTCATTGCTATTTACAGACTTTGCAATTCATCCTCTTTTGTACTATAGAACTCTCATTTATTCTCTATATTTATGCCATGCCAAATGTGAAGCCTCTTTTTGATTGATTGCATTCTCATGTGCACAACATAAGATGTGAGATGCCAGCTGAATTCATTCTCAGATGAATAGCAGGGACTTAATTAACTTCATGCAGATGCGACTCTCAATTGCAAGCCGTGTCATTCTTTCTTTACTTTCCATCCTTTCGTTCTTTCAAGTTGTGTATGTAATCTTTGGTGCTAAATCTTACTTAGATTTATACTTATTTTTTATGCTCTTCCGTACAATAGGAAAATATCTTTCGCAGAAGCGTACAAATCTTTTTGATACAAATAATATGACTTAAGCATCTTTCTTGTATTAAACTTTTCACACGATTTTTTACTTAAATGGTACTCATAAAATATCTCATTAGGAAAGACCGTAGGCCATGGATCCCACTAATGGAATTGAGGATCAAAATGATTGCTTGTTTGTAATAGTTTTCCTTGTTAATATTTGACTTAATGTTTTAGATTATTTTAGTCTTATTTTGTAGGAAGTTTTTTTAGTAGAATAATACTATTTAAAACATTTCTATGATGTAAGAGCTTCAATTAATTGTGGCATACTTTTATTTGCACTTTAGGCTTCAAGGTGAAAAAAAATCTCTTTATGTGGTGCATTGTTCATTTTGTGTTGTCAGCCATCGACTCAAGATATGTTTTAGAAGAATTTTCAAAGTGAGGTATTTTGTTGTTTACTATATTCAAATGCGGCAAGTCCAATTGACGAGTCATATTTTGAAATAAGTGAATAATTCAAATTATGGAGAAAATATTTATAAGTGAATAGTTCAAATTATGGAGAAAATATTTATATGACGAATGATTTAAACAGAATCAAAGATCAAATGTATGATATGCAATTTTATTTGATGTAATATTTAATCATCATTAGTTGATATTACTAAATGTTGAAGTGATTTGTAATTAAAATTGTCAGATGGGTGGATATCTTGGTTATACTACATATAAGAGTAGGGACAGATGAAAATGTACTTCCAGAGTTTAAATTCCTAAGCTTAAGCATTTTTTTTATGAGCACTTTGTTTCAAGGAATATCATGGATTTATAAAATTGCAATGTCGTATGAGTTTGTGTGTTTGGTGTTGAGGTTGATGTTTATATATAAGTTGATTGTTACAAAAATGAGATATTTCAGGCATTTGTTTGAAGAAAATCGAGCTGGATTACGCCATTTTAGGCAACTAAAAACAACAGGAGGGTAGATTGGGGAATATTTATTTTATAATGTTATGAGTAGAATTGTATGAAGAAATTATAGTAAAAATAGATTTAAATTTTAAACTTGTCCAGGTGAAAACAACGGATGTGCCAACAAATTGGTAAATTGATATCGAGGCATAGAAAGGGAAAGGTATAGACCAGTGATAGCATTGAAATAAGTTGTAAAATAATTTGTTTAAAATATTTTTAGCGCTTCATGCATCATTGGACGGGAACAGATGGAGACTAGTGATGCATACGGCAGAACCCAGATTGTTGGGAAAAACGCTAATATTGATGTTGTTGAATGATTTAGCAAGGCTAGCTTGGTTTTCATAGGGGATACCTGATTTTGTTTGCAACTTTTATTATTGTTCTATTTTTTTTTTATTCGCTTCATTTCATTGCTACATTCACATTTTTATTAATGTACAATATTTTATTTTTATCATCTATATGAAGTTTTATCAAGCCTGACTATTTTGAATGGTATTTAATATGGAAAAGGTAATAGATTTGATAGATCTAGCAATGATTTGTTAAGGCAGGGTTTGCTAAATTTAATTTATTTCTATTGGATCACCATATTATTTAGGGAATTTAGTCATGCATTCTTTCACGTCACTAAAATTTCTTAAGTGATATCTGGCTAAGTGTATTATCAGTTTGCTGCATTTGAAATGCAGATTTCTTAAAATTTTAAGTTTGTTGTAAAAGAAATCTGAATTACTTTTCTAAATAATTATGAATAACTCTCGTAGTTTATTTTTGGTAAATTTAGAATTTACCTACATCATATGAATTCCAAATTCATCATGCTTGCTTATGAAATATGCTCAACTTCACCATATTGCAAAGCAAGTTTGCAATATGACATTCCCCGTCCTTGTGATCGCGACATACGCCTCTCTTGTGAATGCATCCTTGGGCTATATTGTGATTGTGTTATCAATGCTCAATGTGCAATGTGATGTGCCAGAATTTATTTTTGCTTCAAAGTATGACTTAAAAGTTGATATATTATATATATACATTCATTAACAAATTTAAAATATAAAGTATGACTTACAAGTTGATATAAAATAAGAAAATATGTGGTCACAATACTCAACTTGAAAGTAAACATCGAGGCTGAACCTACAAATTAAAATTTAGAATAGTTTCTAATAGTTTAATACAATAATTAAGAACTTAAAAATTGCCAAAAAAAACTTAACAAATTAACTTCAATGCTTCAGGCTTGCTTCAACGTAGCAAAGCAGGTGTCACATGTTTTACTTCGCTTTACTCTTGAAGTGCGCTTTTAAAAACATTTCTCATGATTTCCTGAGCTTACCACCTCATGTTCATATTTGCTTCCCACATCCTTTGGTAGCCCACCACCCCCACATCCTTCCTCACTACTTGTGACCTTTGCTTGCAGTTGATGGCTTTCTCGCAACCTCCGATTCTCTCACCATCATAGTTTTTTCATGCCCTGGATTGGTTTTAAAAATGAAAAATTGGATTAGTTTTATTTCAAGCCAAAGATCAAAATGTAAGTTCGTGAATTTGTTTATCCAATCAATGAATTGTGAGTGATCTAAATATGATGTATTTACTTTACACTTCTTTTAAAGTACACTTGATTTTTAAATACCTTTAATCAGACAACTCTTATGTATCATTTTATAAAGGAGAAAGAAAAGTTTAAAATTGATCCCTAAACATTGATTTTCTTTAAATTGTCATTTTAATAATTTGTGAATAGCTTATTTTGCCAAATCATGTAGGCAGCGTTTAATAGCATGTTTTGTCAGCTTATTGAATCATACCAAGATTGCTGGGCACTTTTATTGGTGTCATGTTTTATTAAGTGAACATTTTATAGAGAATTATCTGCCAAAGTTTGAAATTGGGTTCGAGTTGCTGTGTATTGAGTTTCTTAGGAATTTTATTGGGATCTCTAGTCCTGTTAATTTTGCTCTCTTATTCATGTTTCCATCACTATACAGGTCTTCAGCGGAATTTGGTCAAATGAAACTACAAACTTGGAAATTGGGCTCGAGTTGCTGCGAGCTATTAAAGAAGAGCTACATCTTTGTGTTAGTCGAATTAGTCTGGATTTTCTTCTAAGTACCTGTGTAAAAGCTAAGGATGCACTGCGTGCCCAGCTGGTTTGGTCTGAATATGAAGTTGCTGGACTTCCATACAACATCTTAACTTTTTTGAGGTTTGCATTTAGTTTAACATTACGGTTAATTTACATAATATTCTTTTTTTTAGCTTAGTGCACATGATTAGATGATTAAATGGAGAGGTAAAAACTGATATTTTGCCTTCCGGCTTCTAAATCTTTCATACCTAACATTTATCACGGAGTTTTAAATCCAAGCACATGGAAAATTAGCTGCTGTTTTCACTTTCTGTAATTTACATGGCTGTCATTTGTTTGAATGTAACAACTTTAACTTCCATGTTGTTATTCCCAAGCAAGATTTTATTTTTAATTTATATGGAAGTGCCTTTGACCAACATGCCAACTTGGGAATATCCATGTAGTAGAATTATTAACCTAATTATTAGGCTAACTACTACTGGAATTATTAGTAACTTCTATTTTATTTTCCGTTTCTGTATTTATGTCTTTTCTTTTATTTGGGTCTTGTACTATGCATTTATAACCGATTTCCTATTAATGAAAGTATCTTGCTTTATACTAAAAGTTATCATGGTATTAGAGACATGGTTTGAACCTTAGAGTTTCTGCCCTAGCTGTCGGCCGCATGCACTTTTGTTTCTGCAGGTTTTCTGCAGCGGTTTGTTGTTCCTCTCATTCAGCGGTACTTTCTCTCTCCAGTGCAAATCCCGCCCACAAACAAAATTTTTCAGTGTGTCTTTTTTTTTTCTAGCGTTGTTTGTTCTGTCGGATCTCAAACCTTCTGGTTCGTGGAATTCTCCAAGGTTCACCACTCATTCTTTTGTTTTCCTCCCGCTGCCGGCCCTTTCTTCTGCAGCTGGAATCCTTCTATGTCTCAGCAACCCAACATCATCTTCAACTTCGTAGGTATCATGGAGGGTTCCACCACCCAGCCCCCTCCTAACAGTGTGCTTAAGTCCACCGAAGGATCGACATCGACCTCAATCCCTCCGCAAACCGGAGGATTGTAAAATCACATAAACTTCCTAATAACTACCCATAAATTCAACTGTTCTAGTTTTCTTCAATTGTCCTAAGCCATGTCCTTGTTCGTCAAGGGATGTAGGAAATTTAGTTATTTTACATGTATGATTCGTGAACCTCCAAAAACTGACCTGACGTATGGTGCGTGAGAGTGGAGAATTTCATGATCATGTCATGACTGATTAACTCAATGAAAACTACGATTGATTGTTCGTATGTATTTTTTTCTTCTGTCGATGCCCTATGGACAGCAATTTGGGATATACTATTTTTGGATTTAGGCTTACAAAAAAATTTGCGAGGCGAAACTGGGGTTGAGGACCATGACCCAGTGCTACAATGATTTGGTGGCCTTATGGACGGAATGCGATCTCTACTATGACTATACGTAGGACTCTCTGACAGACCTTTCCCTCTTTTAGGAAACTATAGAAAAGAATTGCATGTTCCAATTTATGTCGGGCCTTAACAATGACCTTGATGAAGCTCGAGGTCATATTCTTGGTTAGGATTCTCTGTCTTCCGCTCGCGCTGCATTGATAGAGATTCGACACGAAGAGAGTCGGAGACTTGTCATGCTCGATACTTCCAATTTAGTCGAATTATCTTTCTTGTTCACTAATAATACTCAACACTCGTCCATGCCAACTCGAGCCACTAATTCCACTTGTGACTACTATCACAAACTCAACCATATTTGTGACAAGCGTTGGAAACTTCATAGTGAACTGACATACAAACCTTCAGCCAAATTTTCTCTGTCAAGGGTTTCACTATGACATCTGAATCTATTACGGCACAACCAACTTCGATTCGGAACACTCCAGAATCATCAGACTCTCTTAAGATTTAGATGAAGCAATTAATCATGTTGCTTGGATCCAATTAACTCTCTTCCGACCCTTCTACCTTCCACGTCTGTCAATGTACCATTTCTATGACGTTACCTCTTTTTTCTGTACTAGTCTATAGATCATTGATTCAAGTGCCACAAACCACATGACTGGATGTTCTTAAGCTTTCTCGACATATTATCCATGCTTTCAGAAAGATATGGTAAAAATTGTTGAATTCTATAATTCCATTGTTGGTAAAGGGTCGATTATGTTAACAGTCGGTCTAATTTTGGAATTTATGTTACATGTACCTCTGTTGAAGTGTAACATTTTTTATCTGCCAGCATGCTAACAAATGACGTTGATTGCGTTTATTTTTCTATTGATGTTTGTGTCTTTCAGCATCGTCATTCAGGGAAGATAATTGGAACTTCTAAGAGAGTAGCTGGGCTCTACATCTTTCAAGAAAAATGCACGAAGAACGATGTGTTTTCGAGTAGTTGCAATTTTTCTAGATTCAGTGAATGTCCTATTGTCACGACCCAATTCGAAACTTGGAATTAGCCATGGTGAGAATAAACGGTTGGATGATAGGGAACTAAATTTTCTATATTATTCTAAAATTTAATAGATGAAAGTTACTAATCAAATAAATTAAAACAATATATTTGAAACTACCTCTTTACTGGTTATTCGTGTATTCTATAAACATTATCTACGCTCATCGTTAATCACTTAAATAAACTTGAAAATATTAATTTAAAAACATCATTGAGCTAAACAATATCAGTAAATACTCATACTTAAAAACTACAATAATGCAAGAGGAAAGTAAACATGTATGTCAGTCATGCTTTTAATAAATCAATAGAAACATTTAATGTTATGCAAAGAATCTTACAATTTTAATAGCATATCAATATCATTATATGTCTATACAACCATCACAAAAGTATCGTTTAGAAATTGTTTTAAATATAACACATTAATATCAATATTATTTTTTATATACATGTATGTGTACATTAGTATTCTCTCACTAGTAACAATAAATGTGACTTCATCATAGTTACTCATGTACATACAAACAATCAACATAATTATATCATTAATGTGCTCATCACATTCAATTATATAGTATATAACATACATCAATGCATGATATTAAGTAGCTACAGGCATTCCTAGCAATGTGACTAGTTAAGGAAAATATATAAATTAATTAAAGTTGTACAAATATTATTTACTAATGCATAAAAATTGAGAAGAATCAAAATATTACTATAGATTAAAAATTCAAGTACTCACCTCGATGATTGATGATTTGCTTGCTCTTAAATTTAATTACTTCTATCAAATTATCCCCTATAAAATATAAAATATTCAATTACCGCTTTACTTAATTATGTTTTAACTTAATTTTGAATTCATGTCATATTACACTAATTTAATTAATATTTCAATACTTTAAACTTTATGTTTAATTATTGTAATTAAAATTTATATTAAATATTATTAATTCTACAAAAATATGAGTAGAATTAAGATATTAATATTTCTTTAGTGCTTGAATCAAATACACTTAAGTTTAATGTTTAAATAAAAAACTTATGTATAATATTATATTATATATATAATATATATTTTTTATACTACCTATAACGAAACTTACCTTTATCCTTTGCTCCCGCATGATATCTCTTGTCAACGAGTCCTCCTTCACAGAGCAGCGAACTTCTTCCCTCTCAAAATTAGCTCGGTTTTCTTTCTTCATCTAAGTCGCTTCTTTACACACAGGATCACAAGATCTCGCAGTCGGTCACCTTTGTCTTAACCCTCACGAACTTTCTTCTGCGTGATTTCGTCTGCACTAGAATCCCTCCTTTCCTCCCATCGATCACACGACACCAACAGCGGTCTTGTCGCTGCTCGGCACCAGGTAAGTCGATCTCACCTCTACATTCCTCAAGCACGTCCTCTTATAGGGCAAAAGTAACCTTTGATTTCCCAATTCCTCGCCTCATCTTCTTCCCTGTTCGATTCTTTGTTCCCTCTTCCTCTCTTCGGCTTCCTGACCTTCTGGTTTTATCTCCCTGTATTGTTCATTTACGCAACCCCTCCCTTTCTCTTCCTTGATCTTTGTTTCTCCCTTCCCTTGAGTAGCAAAATCGTTACAATCTTCCCCACTTATAAAATTTTCGTCCTCCAAATTTATAAATAACCATCAAACAAGTCAACATTAGTTATCCTTGAAACTAGGGTCATTCATGAAAAGCAATTACTATAAAGATAAATACTCAATACAAGACGACTTAACTATGTTTCAGATAACAATACACAGTTACTGAAGCAAGAAAGTATGCTAGGATATATATATATATGTTAAACTCATCAGACCTCATCGTCATTAGCAACAGTAGGTTCTTCAGGCTCACTATAAGGGAATATAATTGAGGTCGAACATGTTATCTTGGTTAATCTTGGGTCGAAGTTGAAGATATAAACTATTTTTTTCTGCTCACCTGCAGACTTTTGTGAAGTAGCTCCACCTGATTTCTGTTTTTCATTGCTCTTCTGGCCAAGAGATGGACAATATCTTCCTATATGACCATATTGACGGCACCAGTAGCAAATGTTAGAACCGTTATACTTATTATGTTGTTACATTATCGTTTGGGCATCCTAGCTTTTAATATTTAAACAATTGTATTCTTCTATATTTACTGATAAAAATCTTACTAGCTTCAAATTTGAGATTTGTCAATTAGTTAAACATCACCTTGGGGACCCTCTCGCACTCCCAACTACACTATTAAACGGTGATTTCTCATCTTAATTGATGACTACACTCGAATGATGTAGGTTTATATCTTAAAGATTAATCTAAAGCTGTTATCACCTTAAAAAACTTTCACTCCTTCATTTTGACACAATCCAAAACATCAATTCAAGTCTTCCGAATTGATAATGGTCGTGAATTTTTAATTCTATTTTAGGTGAATTCTTGGTAAGTGCATCCTACATCATAGCTCATGTATGAACACTCATAAAAAAATGGGATAGTTGAGAGAAAAAAACTGGCACATTCTCGAAGTAGCTCATTTCATTATGTTTCAATCTAATGTCCTGAAAATTTTTTGGAATGACGTTGTGTTTACTGTCACTTATCTCATCAACAAATTCTCTACAAAAATTCACAACTTCAAAACTCAATTGGTCATCTTGATGTCATGTTTCCCTATCAATCAGTTCTTTACCACTTTTGATCTCAAAATTTTTTGGTGCACAACCTTTGTTCGGAACACTGCACCTACTCATAGTAAAATTGATCTAAGGTCAATAAAATGTGTTTTCCTCGGATAGTCTGCCACTCAAAATAGCTATCAATGTCTTGATCTTATCACAAATAAACTGTATGTTAGTATCGATGTCTTCTTTGAAATTGTACCCTACTTTCCCATCATTGCCTCTTGTGAGTGGGAGTTAGATTTCTTGGACAGTGTTTCTTATCCGACTCTTGGATACTTGTCCAACTACTATATCCAAGGAGCCCTCTATCCCTCTAGATCCCACCCCTACTAGACAATCAAAACCTCTTCCCACCCTCCGTGTCTATACTTTGCACACTCGTCCCTATATTCCTATTATGGAGCCCACTACCTCTTTATAGGACCTGAAATCCACACTTTGATCAACACAAGAGATAACCATACTCCTGTGGAGTAGGTGAGCTCTCCTATTCAGATATGTGATCAGGCAAGCTCTCTTTATTCTATGACAAAATATATCTCTTTCCATAGTGTATCGTCGACTTACAAAGCGTATGCTACTGCTTTGACGAATTGGCACCTCCGATCCACCATTGCACAGTATTAGCAGACCCCTCCTGGAGAGTTGCACTTATGGATAAGATGAATGACCTTCAACGGAATTATACGTGGGTTGTTGTGGATCTTCCTTCAAGTAAGAAAGCAAGGTGTGTCGTTGGATTTTCAGCACCAAGTTTAACTTTGTTGGATCCTTTAAACTCAACAAGACACAAACCGCACGGTTGATCGTCAAATGCTACTCACAAACATATGGAGTTGATTATGACAAGGCACTTGCTCTGATTGCTAAATTAAACACTATTCGAGTCCTGCTATCCCTTGTTGTGAATTTGGTTGGCCCTTACTCCAGCTTGATGTCAAAAATGATTTCCTAAATGCGGATGTCACAAAAGAAGTGTACATGTGCCTCCCTTCGGGCTTTGACTCCCCTTTTTCTCAGGGACAAGTGCGTCGACTGCGGAAGTCCCTCTACGGACTGAAGCAATCCCCAAGGCCTGGTTATGCAAATTCACAAAGGTAATCGTCGACCATGGATTTTCTCAGTCCCATTTAGATCATACTCTCTTCTTTCAGCATTTCTCCAGTGACTAAATTGTTATTCTTATCTTATATGTAGACAATATTGTACTCACGAGTGATGTTCTACCAATATTGGAGCCTTTGAAAGGCATTCTTGCTGCTTCATTTGAAATGAACTTGAGGTCGCTCCGGTACTTCTTAAGTATGGAAGTTGCTCAATTATCTCGGGGCATTTGTTTGTTTCAGCGCAAATATGTGTTTGATCTATTGACAGAGAATAACCTTGGATCCCAAAGAGAAGTTATGGTGTTCTCAGTGTGGTTCTAGTGAACAAGATTTACTATCAACGTCTTGTGTGGAAACTCATTTACCTCGCCCATATTCTGACATTTGTCATACAGTAGATTTTTGTGAGTCAAATAATGCATGATCCCTATGAGAACCATCTCCGAGTTGTTTATAGGATCCTTCACTACTTGAAAGACACACGAGGCTCGGGTTTGAGTTTCTCGTGCCACACCTCTCGCTCTATTGCTATTTATACAGACGTGGATTGGGTCGGGTCCGTCCATGATTGGTGATCTCCTTACGATATTACTCATTCGTGTGGGGAAATCTTTTAACTTGGAAAAACAAAAAACAACCGGTTGTCTATGAAGCTCTCTTGTTATGCATAATACTCCATGAATTAAATATGTCAGTCTCTGCTCCTCTTCAATTGTTTTGTGATAGTAAACCCGCCATTAGTATTGTCCATACTCTGGTTTAGCATGATCGCACCAAACATATAGAGATTGACAGACACTTCATTAAGAAGAAGCTCAATTTAGGGGAGATTTGTATTCCATCTGTCCCATACAATATCCGTTAACAGATAGTCTTACCAAGAATATTCCTCGGCCATTATTTGACGGCTTCAAATTCAAGTTGAACATGATAGACATCTATGTTTTAACTTGAGGGGGAGTATTAGGATTATGAATCTAATTATTAGGCTAATTATTTTGGGAGTTTTAATTAGCTTTTATTTGCTTCAATGAAAGTATCATGCTTCGTACTAAAAATTTATCACCATGTATATACTCCAAGTTTGTAATGTCTATCAATTAGAGTGGTTTAGTAGTTGTAATCTAGACGACAAAGTGGTTAGTTGGAAATGTTTTTAGGACTTGATAGAGCTAGGTCGATACCGGATTTAACCCAAGCAATAATAAGCAAACAAATATTTCTACTTGAAAAGTCGTTAAACGGTTACAACCAATATATTGAAAGGGGAATAACAATACATCACATGATAATTTGAAAGTGTGAAAAATGACAACTTTAACTTAAAATATGGTGGATTTTGGGGTGGTGGTGGTGATCATCAAGGGTTAGACCTCCGCAGAGATATTAAAGGGCAATTGGAAGGCCGGATTGTAGGGCGGTAGCAAGAGGGTGATTTTCGAAGCAAAGGGAAAGTGAGAAATTGTCGTAACAATGAGACGGCGAGCTGTCCTAAGTGGTGGTAGCAAGGATGAGGGGTTGGACAACGGTCAAACAGCAGGAGAAGTGTTATGCTGGATTGCGGCAACAATGGAGGAGGGGCGACAACAAAGGGGGATGCGCTGGACTGCGAGATAACAAATAGATGGATGTCCAGGACGGTGGCAGTTAAGAAAAGTGGGAAATTGCAGGAAAAATGTGAAATGTGGCTATTTGGGCGGTTGTAGCATGGAAGGGCGATCGGAAGCGATGTGGGGAGAATGTGGAAGGGGAATGTGGAAGTTAATCACCACATCGGGAGCGAGATGTAGCCAGAACACCACTCTAACTTTTGTATACAATCCTCGAAGAGAAAAAGAGATGTCGACGACTGTCCCAAGACAAAGCACAAAAACTAACTCTAAAACATCAAAAACACAAATTATTAATAATAGGATATTTCGGAGTGGCCCATGAGAATCAGCTGACTCCGCAAAATAAAAAAGGAAAACTTGAATCAGTTTGGTCTAATTGAGCAGGCGGACACCTGCATAATCATGAGAAATCTCTTGTTCCGTCCAGGCGCGGGTGACGCCCGCTTCAGTCTCTTTGGGTTAGGGGAGCATCGATCTTATTTGTCAAAGCTTTTGTTTGCATTTTGAAGGTGACAGTTGTTGTAACCTCTCGGGGTTGCATATCTTTGATTGCATTGGCATGAGCACTTGGATCCCACTGTCGGTTATACTATCTCCCTAAATATGCCAGAAGGTTTCCTCATTTGCGAGTAGCCATCCATATCAGCACAACTATCCGAAGGTATGCTGTTGAACTGAAATGGAGCTTCGTGCCAACTATACAATGTAGGTTCTTTCAAAGGTAGCTCAAGGTTGGCCCGTCCCTATCTGATATTAGAATTATATTGAACTCTCTCTAACGATTGCGGCCATGATTGTAAGCTATCGATCATGATGTCTTGAAATGCTCTCTATAGTGATTGCCCCGTGTTTGGAATTGTTGCCTCTCTTGCTATCCTCTTTCATCACCAAAATCAATCACATTGATGCTTTTTTGCTGCCAAGAGCACTTGTAATCTTGGACTCTGCAAAAGTTAAGAGAATGATGTGCTTTCCATCTTTGGTGAATGAATAGTGTTCATGTGCTCGTCATGCTGAGTTCTGTGGTTAAACTGTTACGGTCTCTCTAACAAGATGTGGCAGACATTCATGAACACCACATTGCATCATAAATGATTCTATAACTGTTTCTCGATCGAAAACTCTACAAGGCACCTCTTGTTAATGCTAACTCTGTTCTTTTTCTTCAATTACGTCAAGGAATACTACTGAACATGTCTCTTGAGTCATGATACTCGACTTGTCCACCATTTTTGTAAATTCCACATTCTTGCTAGCTCTATCGATGATGAGGCTGCATCCTTACATATTGTGGCGAAGTAATTGTTGCTCTCTCATAGCTTTTGTATGAAAGGCCCGTCGAACCACGAGCATCCCGTCCTCATCCGGTGGATGTTGATACTCACCCTGTTCTTTAGTTGCCTCCTTTTCACTTGCTCTCTCAAGTGCACCCTGCTCGGTAAAGGTCACAACTCTGCTCGTTGGGAAATTGGAAATGATTTGTCCAAAACTGTGACATTTAAAGCATTTCCTGACCGGGTCTATATTGGGGGTTCTATTCTTCTCAAGCTTCCAACTTGGGACAGCTCTATCATTCTCGTGACCAAACGTCTCAGCTATTTTAGGTTCGCTCCTACTAGTGTCTCTAATTGTGGGTAGTTATTTAAATGGTGGTGGGCGTTCGCTCTTCTTCTCTCAGCCTTCATCGCTAAAGATCAGTAAAACTATAATTGAAATATATTGCCGATGGTATGCTTCTGGTCTTACTTTAGAGGAGTCCTAATATTGGGAAGGTGGGGCTTACAACCTTTTTGGAATAAAATCTTCTGAATGTGACTTCTGACTAAGTGGAGGCCGGGAGTGCAACTTATTAGGATTTAACCTGCCCTAGGTTATGATGATGTAATTGCTATCTTCGCAATTGCCATTCACGTCGAGGTTCTCCAAATTCTCGGTAACTTTGGAAACTCTGTAAATGTGTTTTTCTTGAAGCTGGTTGAGATGATGGGTCTTAATCCATAATACATCCCTCCCGAGGGTTCCACTTTTTAGCTTTTCAGGAGTCAGTTATCTTATCGAAGGCACCATAACCTTGAAAACAGCATGAGAGAATAATACCCTTTCACTAAGAGTGAGCTAATGAACAGAAGTTTCTCTGTAGATCATTTTGTGATGTTACGTTTTAAACTTAGCTGGCCTTTGAGTTATGCAGTAGTGCAGATATCTTCGCACGATAACCCTTCAAGGTTTTTGACATTAGTTTTTTTTTTTTTAAGTTTTATAAAATTGATGCAAAAAATTGAGGAAAAAATTGACATAAGGTTCATAAGCTATCTCCTTGATATTTTTTCAAATAGCTTAACCATAAAATAAAAGAAGAATAACTTATATATGAAATCAGAATTATATTCTGAGGGGAAGCAAGCAAATTTCTTGTGATTGGTTTCACGAGTACTTGTATTATGCTTTGGTACACGATATTGACTTGGCTATGAAGACAAGTAACAAGCATATGAAAAATGTGCATTTTTTAATAAGGCTAATGATGTTTGCTTGTTTAATTTTTAACTTCTCCCTTATATTGATTAGTTTTATTTACAATATTCGACAATCAAAAAGAGAGCAATCTGGATGTCCATGCGATGCAAAAGTGACTCCAATTATCTCCTCAAACATCTGGAGGTTTTTGTCTCTCTCAAGTAGAGTGTATACTTGAATCCTACAAACTCTTTAGGACTTGATCTTGTATAACTCTTGGTATATGATTATAATAGTAATCCCTAGCCGTTATTACTTATTATTTTCTCTTATTTCTCATTATGTATTTCCTATTTTGCTTTATTCCGTTTTATTTTGTTTTCCTAGTTGTTTTATTCTGAATTATTTCATTCCTTTGTTATGCCCATTGTAATTGGGTTTAAATACCCCCCTTCTATCAATAATATTGTACTGCTCTATTCCAAAACTTAGTATGATAATACAGACAAACGCTAGATCAAGCAGCCACCGGTCTCCTTTGCTGGCTCCATTTCCTTTTCCTGCAGGCGTCACCTCCTAACCGCCTATTCTGTAGGTTCTCTCTGTTCCAGCAAGTCTGTTTCTGCAGTCTCCAGGCGTAGCCTTCCAGCGGCCGGTTCCAGTAATCCGCAAGTTTCAGCGGCCGCCTGTGCTGCAGGAAAGATTTCACCAGGCTTAGCCTTCCAGCAATCGTGACCCTACCTGCCTGTGCTACAGGAAAGCTTTCCCTCTTGTTCTTTTTTCAGCAGCTTCTGTATCTACCTGTGCTTCATGAAAGATTTACCTCTGGTTTCTACAGCAGCTGCTGGACCTGCAGGAAAAATTTCCTACGCTGGTCTTCCCTGCATGTGTCCAGATTCTCTGCAGTTGTATTTTTTTGTTGTGACCCTACCGGAATTCATCGATGGCTTAGAACCACAACCACATCTCTTTTGGCTCAGTTGGAATTATGGTGAACTCCTCCAACATTGAACCATCTTCATAAGGTGTTTTTGATTCCACCGGAGGATCGACTCCAATTTTCACTCCTTTCCAGATCGGAGGATTGGAAATCAAGATGAAATTCTTAATCAAAACCCATAAATTAAACGGCGGCAACTTTTTGATTCCATCGGAGGATCGACTCCAATTTCACTCCTTTCAAAGGACATGGGAAGTTTGGTCACCTCACGGGTATGGTTCGTGAGTTTCCAAAGAATGACCCGGCATATGGAGCCTGGGAAGTGGAGAACTCCATGGTCATGTCGTGTCTGATCAACTCCATGGAGACTTCGATTGGTCGGTCATATATATTTCTTCTTTCAGCTAGTGCCCTCTGGACAGCTGGTCGTGACACCTACTCGAATGTAGGAAATTCCGGCCAACTTTATGAGGTATTCAAGAAGATCCGAGAGGCAAAACAGTGGTCAAGAACTGTGACCTAGTACTATAATGACCATGTTGCACTATAAAAGGAATGCGACATAAACTACGACTGCACTTGAGATTCTTCGGCCAACTTGTCCCTCTTCTAGAAGATTGTAAAAAAGGATCGTATATTCCAATTTCTTATTGGCTTTAACAAAGGCTTTGATGAAGTCCGGGGCCGCATTCTTGGTTGGAATTCTCTTTCTTCAACTCGTACAATTTTTATCGAGACTCATCTTGAAGAAAGCAGGAGTTTGTCATGCTTGTCATTTATACTTTTTCAGTCGAATCGTCCGCCTTAATCTCCAATAGTGCTTATCCCTCATTCATGCCACCTCAGACTGGTCACCTCACTTGTGATTACTGTCATAAATTCAACTACACTCGGGACAAGTGTTGGAAACTTCATGATAATTTGACATACAAATCTTCGGCTAAATTCACTCCTACCAAGGGACTCATGAAGACGGTCGAATTAGAAACGACTCAATCGATTTCCACCGGGAACATCTCATAATCATCCGAATACCAAGGGACTCATGAAGACGGACTCTACTCCTTACAGGATCTTGACTCCACTCCGGGCGACATTCCTCAGCACGGCCTCTCCTCTGAATGAAGAGATGAGTTCTCCATGTAATAGGTGTGCCATTAAACATACTCACTCTATCTTATGGCAAAATATCTCTTTTAGTTGTTTATTGCCACCTACAAAGTATTTGTTACTGCCTCGATGGATCAAATCCCAACTACTATTGCAGTTGCCCTTGCTAATCCAGCCTGAAAAATGACACTAATGAAGGGGATGATTGCCCTTCGGCGGAACCATATGTGGGGCGTCGTATATCTTCTTCAGGGTAAGAAAGTTATAGGGTGTCGTTGGATTTTCAGCACCAAGTTAAACTCTGACAGGTTTTTTGAACGCAACAAGGCACGATTGCTTGTCAAAGGGTATCCAAAGGCCGACGGAGTTTACTATGAAAAGACATTTGTTCCAGTGGCCAAGTTAAACACTATTCGGGTCTTGTTGTCACTTGCAGTAGATCTGGATTGGCTTCTATTCCAACTAAATGTCAAAAATGTATTCTTGAATGGAGAGCTTACAGAAGTCGTATACATGTCTCTCCCTCTTGGTTTTGATTCTTCTGTCTCCAGAGGACAAGTGTGCAAGCTACGAAAGTCCCTCTATGGGTTAATGCAGTCCCCAAGGACCTGTTTTGGCAAGTTAACAAAGATGGTCATAGGCTATGGCTTTACTTAGGCTTAATCAGATCACATCTTCTTCTTTTGACATTCTTCTAATGGTCAGGTAGCTATCCTTATTATCTATGTTGACGATATTGTTCTTAAAGGTAACAATCTTCTAGCATTGGATTCCTTAAAAACATTCTTGCAAAGTCCTTCGAAATGAAAGAATTGGGATCTCTCCGGTACTTCTTAGGCATGGAAGTGGCTCAATCATCTTGGAGTATTTGTCTGTCTCAACGCAAATATATGATTGATCTCTTCACAGAAAACAATCTTCTTCTGTGTAAACCATTTCTTGTTTCTATAGATCCAAATGAAAAAATGTGGAACATTCCAAATGTTGTGCTTGTCAGCAATATTCATTACCAATGTCAAACTCATCCACCTTGCTCATACTCGCCCTAACGTATGTCACGTTGTTGAAATAGTGAGTCAATTCATGCCTGATCCATATGAACACCATCTCCAAGTTGTGTTGGCTTTTCCTCTATTTGAAAGTCATACGGACTCAGTTTTTTTTTTCTCACCACACCTCTCGGCCTATTATTGTTTATACAGATACCGATTGGGCTAGATCAGTTCATGATTGACGTTCCACCTTAGGGTATTGCTCATTTTTTATGGGGCAATTTTGTCATGTGGAAAATCAAAAAATTGTCTATGGTTCCCCAAAGCAGAGTTGAAGCTAAATTCTGGTTTATGTCCATGGGAATCTGTGAAGCTCTCTGGCTAAGTATCATGCTCCGCAAACTTCGTATAACAACCTCCGTTTTATTGCAACTATTCTGTGATAATAAGGTCGTAATAAACATTTCTCACAATCCAGTTCAGCATGAGCGTACCAAACATGTGGAGATCAACATACACTTCATTAAGGAAAAGATTGAGTCTGGGGAGATTTGTGTTCCGTATGTGTCTTTTAGTAGTCAACTAGTGGACATTCTCACCAAGAATCTTTCTCGCCCTTTGTTCGATGACTTCAAATCTAAATTGAATATGACTGACATTTTTGTTTCAACTTTAGGGGGAGTATTAGATTATAACGGCAATCCCTTGCCTTCATTACTTATTATTTTCTCTTATTCTCTCATTATATTTTCCTATTTTGCTTATTCTGTTTATTTTTTTCCCCAGTTTTTTATTATGATTTATTTCTTTTCTTTATTATGCTCATTGTAATTTGGTTTAAATACCCCCCTTCCATCAATAATATTGTGATGCTCTATTCCAAAACTAAACACTTGGTTATAGGTGATATCGAGTAAAAGAATCATGGTAAATCCCAACAAAATCAAAGTTGTGTTAGAGACCGCCTTGCCTGAGTCTATTCATGATCCAAGGAAAAACAAGTTATAGCCTGGCTCAGCTACTTCATCTTTCGATCGAGAGAATAATTTTCCATCATTCAATCCATTTTGAAAGTCAAATAATTTTGTAGAAGCTGATAGCTACTAGACATCTTTTCTACAACTGGAAGCTAAACTCACACCTATGCTAATTATTAGCATGCTCGAGCTGGAGGGAAACCTATTTTTGTATTTACTCATAAGCATGAAAATAATATCAAATCTATTATTTAAAATTGCTCATTGAGAGATGCCTTGCCATGAGGTGTATGCCTCACATTGGCTTAATGAAGCATATGCTGTACTGAGATTGAGGCGCGCCTTTGAGCAATTTATAACAAGCATAAGCCTCAAAAGCTAGGTTGCAGGCAATTTTAAAATTTTAATTTTATGATAGTTTATAGTGGATTCTATTATGATTTTGGATAAACATGAAGATCCATTAGTTTACAATAATGTGTTATCAAATAAAGAATGCTTTGTGGATAATGAAAATGAAGTTATACCATTTTAATTGTACGAGAAGATCTCAATGTTTTAATCATCAATATAATAAAAATGAAGTTATACCATCACAATTGATGATAATGAAAGAAATATGTTCAATGCAAGTCAACATAAAAGTAAGAAATATAATCATTGTTTTAAACTTTAATTTTAATTATTTTATATTGGTTTGAGAAGAAAATTATATTTGAGATCGAAGATGGAGGTGAAGATTGGAAGGATCGACACAACTGATAATGGAGTAGAGAAAGCAATTTACTTTAAGTGAGAAGAGTGAGGAAGGCTTTTGAATTCATAAATTGTAATCTTGTTGCCTTAGATTATTTTTTTGATTGGAAGTGTGGAGAGATTACCTTTTTATAATCTTACTATGATATTTATTATTTCTTATTATTATATTGGTTTAATTTTGAGGTTTACTCCTCAAAATGTGTCTATACTTGATGTTTCGCCTCATTGATAGAAAACACGTCCCAACTTGATTGCACAATGTAAAAACTTGATCGCATCTATTACTTCAGCAAAATTTCTTGTGGTGCGAGCTTAGCTATCCAGTCATGGATAAGCTTTCTCTTGTATCTATTGCAAGAAAGTTGAAGACCTGCTTCAAGCCAACAAAATTCTTGTAGCGATGGACAGCTCTTAAGCATCTCCTGCGTAAGCTAGAACACAAAGTAATGTTGATGAAATGGTTTTTTGAACTCATCGAGTTCAAAATCCAGCACATTTCTCACATTGCACTTAAAGACATTGCTGACTTTCTTTACTAATTTCTTACCCCAGTGGAGGAGGATTTTAGAGAGAGAGGTTGAAGATAGAATTTTCATTTTGCATACTGACAAAGCCTAAGGAGAATCAAGTAATGAAGTTTGTTTGATATTCAAGAGCACTTGGGACATCATGCTTCTTTTTCAACTCACAAGCTGAATTTGCCGGCCATAAATAACCATGCCAAGTGCAAAGCATTGCTCGCTGGACTCGCAGTTATAAAAAGTTATTACTTTTGTATAAATCTAGGGTTGTAATCGAGCCAAGCCAAGTATAGGGCTGTCAAAATGGCTCGTTGTTCGCGAACAACTCGTGTTCGGCTCGT